>NC_091387.1:11567817-11635317 GCF_038502225.1 Cherax quadricarinatus
TGGAGCAGGTGGGAAGGGAAGAGAGAGGGAGGGTAGGGGAGGTAGAGCAGGTGGGAAGGGAAGAGAGAGGGAGGGGAGGGTAGGTGGAGTAGGTGGGAAGGGATGAGAGGGGGAGGGTAGGGGAGGTGGAGTAGGTGGGAAGGGATGAGAGGGGGAGGGTAGGGGAGGGGGAGTAGGTGGGAAGGGATGAGAGAGGGAGGGTAGAGGAGGTGGAGCAGGTGGGAAGGGATGAGAGGGGGAGGGTAGGGGAGGTGGAGTAGGTGGGAAGGGATGAGAGAGGGAGGGTAGGGGAGGTGGAGTAGGTGGGAAGGGATGAGAGAGGGAGGGTAGGGGAGGCGGAGTAGGTGGGAAGGGACGAGAGGGATAGGATAGGGGAGGTGGAGTAAGTGGGAAGGGATGAGAGAGGGAGGGTAGGGGATGTGGAGTAGGTGGGGAGGAATGAGAGGGGGAGGGGGGATGTGGTGTAGGTGGGGAGGGATGAGAGGGGGAGGGTAAGGGAGGTGGAGTAGGTGGGGAGGGATGAGAGGGGGAGGGTAGGGGAGGGATGAGGGGGGAGGGTAGGGGAGGTGGACGATGGGGAGAGGGTAAGGGAGTGAAGGAGTGATGGAGAGAGGGAGTTAGTGACGGAGAGAGTGAGGGATTGAGTGAAGGAGTGAGTGACGGAAGGAGAAAGGGAGTCATGGAGTGACAGAGTGAGGGAGAGAGTGAGGGAGGGGGAGTGAGGGATGGGGGAGTGAGGGAGGGGAGTGAGGGAGGGGGAGAGAGGGAGGGGTCAGTGAGGGAGGGGGTGAGAGAGGGGAGCAGTGAGGGAGAGGGGGAGGGAGGGGGGTGAGGGAGGGGGCAGTGAGGGAGAGAGGGAAGGAGGGGGGTGAGAGAGGGGGGCAGTGAGGGAGAGGGGGAGGGAGGGGATGAGAGAGGGGGCAGTGAGGGAGGGGTCAGTGAGGGAGAGGGGTGAGGGATGGGGATAAGGGAGGGGGGTGAGGGAGGGGGGGGCAGTGAGGGAGGGGGCCAGTGAGGGAGGGGGGCAGTGAAGGAGGGGGGCAGTGAGGGAGGGGGCCAGTGAGGGAGGGGGGCAGTGAGGGAGGGGGCAGTGAGGGAGGGGGCCAGTGAAAGAGGGGGCAGTGAGAGAGGGGGGCAGTGAGGGAGGAGGGCAGTGAGGGAAGGGGCAGTGAGGGAGGGGGGCAGTGAGGGAGGGGGGCAGTGAGGGAGGGGGCCAGTGAGGGAGGGGGGCAGTGAGAGAGGGGGCAGTGAGGGAGGGGGCAGTGAAGGAGGGGGCAGTGAGGGAGGGGGGCAGTGAGGGAGGGGGCCAGTGAGGGAGGGGGCAGTGAGGGAGGGAGCAGTGAGGGAGGGGGCAGTGAGGGAGGGGGCAGTGAGGGAGGGGGGCAGTGAGAGAGGGCGGCAGTGAGGGAGGGGGGCAGTGAGGGAGGGGGCAGTGAGGGAGAAGGGCAGTGAGGGATGGGGGCAGTGAGGGAGGGGGCAGTGAGGGAGGGGGGCAGTGAGGGAGGGGGCCAGTGAGGGAGGGGGGCAGTGAGGGAGGGGGGCAGTGAGGGAGGGGGCAGTGAGGGAGGGGGCCAGTGAGGGAGGGGGCCAGTGAGGGAGGGGGCCAGTGAGGGAGGGGGCCAGTGAGGGGGGGCAGTGAGGGAGGGGGGCAGTGAGGGAGGGGCAGTGAGGGAGGGCGGCAGTGAGGGAGGGGGGCAGTGAGGGAGGGGGGCAGTGAGGGAGGGGGCAGTGAGGGAGGGGGCAGTGAGGGAGGGGGGCAGTGAGGGAGGGGGCAGTGAGGGAGGGGGGCAGTGAGGGAGGGGGCAGTGAGGGAAGGGGCAGTGAGGGAGGGGGCAGTGAGGGAGGGGGGCAGTGAGGGAGGGGGCAGTGAGGGAGGGGGGCAGTGAGGGAGGGGGGCAGTGAGGGAGGGGGGCAGTGAGGTAGGGAAGCAGTGAGGCTAGGGGGCAGTGAGGGAGAAGGGCAGTGAGGGAGGGGGGCAGTGAGGGAGGGGGCCAGTGAGGGAGGGGGGCAGTGAGGGAGGGGGGCAGTGAGGGAGGGGGCAGTGAGGGAGGGGGCCAGTGAGGGAGGGGGCCAGTGAGGGAGGGGGGCAGTGAGGGAGGGGGCAGTGAGGGAGGGGGGCAGTGAGGGAGGGGGCAGTGAGGGAGGGGGGCAGTGAAGGAGGGGCAGTGAGGGAGGGGGGCAGTGAGGGAGGGGGGCAGTGAGGGAGGGGGCAGTGAGGGAGGGGGCAGTGAGGGAGGGGGGCAGTGAGGGAGGGGGCAGTGAGGGAGGGGGGCAGTGAGGGAGGGGGCAGTGAGGGAAGGGGCAGTGAGGGAGGGGGCAGTGAGGGAGGGGGGGCAGTGAGGGAGGGGCAGTGAGGGAGGGGGGCAGTGAAGGATGGGGGTAGTGAGGGAGGGGGGCAGTGAGGGAGGGGGCTGTGAAGGAGGAGGCAGTGAGGGAGGGGGGCAGTGAGGGAGGGGGGCAGTGAGGGAGGGGGGCAGTGAGGGAGGGGGGCAGTGAAGGAGGGTGGCAGTGAGGGAGGGGGGCAGTGAGGGAGGGGGCTGTGAAGGGGGGCAGTGAGGGAGGGGGGCAGTGAGGGAGGGGGGCAGTGAGGGAGGGGGGCAGTGAGGGAGGGGGCAGTGAGGGAGGGGGGCAGTGAAGGAGGGGGGCAGTGAGGGAGGGGGGCAGTGAGGGAGGGGGGCAGTGAAGGAGGGGGGCAGTGAGGGAGGGGGGCAGTGAGGGAGGGGGCAGTGAGGGAGGGGGGCAGTGAAGGAGGGGGGCAGTGAAGGAGGGGGGCAGTGAAGGAGGGGGGCAGTGAGGGAGGGGGGCAGTGAGGGAGGGGGCAGTGAGGGAGGGGGGCAGTGAGGGAGGGGGGCAGTGAGGGAGGGGGGCAGTGAAGGAGGGGGGCAGTGAGGGAGGGGGGCAGTGAGGGAGGGGGGCTGTGAAGGAGGAGGCAGTGAGGGAGGGGGGCAGTGAGGGAGGGTGGCAGTGAGGGAGGGGGCAGTGAGGGAGGGGGGCAGTGAGGGAGGGGGGGCAGTGAGGGAGGGGGCAGTGAGGGAGGGGCGCAGTGAGGGAGGGGGGCAGTGAGGGAGGGGGGCTGTGAAGGGGGGCAGTGAGGGAGGGGGCCAGTGAGGGAGGGGGGCAGTGAAGGAGGGGGGCAGTGAGGGAGGGGGCAGTGAGGGAGGGGGGCAGTGAGGGAGGGGGCCAGTGAGGGAGGGGGCAGTGAGGGAGGGGGGCAGTGAGGGAGGGGGGCAGTGAGGGAGGGGGGCAGTGAGGGAGGGGGGCAGTGAGGGAGGGGGGCAGTGAGGGAGGGGGCAGTGAGGGAGGGGGCCAGTGAGGGAGGGGGCAGTGAGGGAGGGGGGCAGTGAGCAGTGAGGGAGGGGGCAGTGAGGGAGGGGGGCCAGTGAGGGAGGGGGCAGTGAGGGAGGGGGCAGTGAGGGAGGGGGGAAGTGAGGGAGGGGGCCAGTGAGGGAGGGGGAAGTGAGGGAGGGGGGCAGGGAGGGAGGGGGCCAGTGAGGGAGGGGGCAGTGAGGGAGGGGGGCAGTGAGGGAGGGGGGCCGTGAGGGAGGGGGCAGTGAAGGAGAGGGGCAGTGAGGGAGGGGCGATCCAAGATCAAAGTGATCCGTCCTTAATAAGACAATCATAGATGAACGTGTTGGATCATCTCTCCGCCAAATCGCCAAAAATACCCTATTCGCCATAGTGGGAGTCTACCTATTCGCCATAGTGGGAGTCTACCTATTCGCCATAGTGGGAGTCTACCTATTCGCCATAGTGGGAGTCTACCTATTCGCCATAGTGGGAGTCTACCTATTCGCCCTAGTGGGAGTCTACCTATTCGCCCTAGTGGGAGTCTACCTATTCGCCCTAGTGGGAGTCTACCTATTCGCCCTAGTGGAAGTCTACCTATTCGCCCTAGTGGAAGTCTACCTATTCGCCACAGTGGGAGTCTACCTATTCGCCACAGTGGGAGTCTACCTATTCGCCACAGTGGGAGTCTACCTATTCGCCACAGTGGGAGTCTACCTATTCGCCACAGTGGGAGTCTACCTATTCGCCCTAGTGGGAGTCTACCTATTCGCCCTAGTGGGAGTCTACCTATTCGCCCTAGTGGGAGTCTACCTATTCGCCCTAGTGGGAGTCTACCTATTCGCCACAGTGGGAGTCTACCTATTCGCCACAGTGGGAGTCTACCTATTCGCCACAGTGGGAGTCTACCTATTCGCCACAGTGGGAGTCTACCTATTCGCCACAGTGGGAGTCTACCTATTCGCCACAGTGGGAGTCTACCTATTCGCCATAGTGGGAGTCTACCTATTCGCCATAGTGGGAGTCTACCTATTCGCCATAGTGGGAGTCTACCTATTCGCCATAGTGGGAGTCTACCTATTCGCCATAGTGGGAGTCTACCTATTCGCCATAGTGGGAGTCTACCTATTCGCCATAGTGGGAGTCTACCTATTCGCCCTAGTGGGAGTCTACCTATTCGCCCTAGTGGGAGTCTACCTATTCGCCCTAGTGGGAGTCTACCTATTCGCCCTAGTGGGAGTCTACCTATTCGCCCTAGTGGGAGACTACCTATTCGCCCTAGTGGGAGTCTACCTATTCGCCCTAGTGGGAGTCTACCTATTCGCCCTAGTGGGAGTCTACCTATTCGCCCTAGTGGGAGTCTACCTATTCGCCCTAGTGGGAGTCTACCTATTCGCCCTAGTGGGAGTCTACCTATTCGCCCTAGTGGGAGTCTACCTATTCGCCCTAGTGGGAGTCTACCTATTCGCCCTAGTGGGAGTCTACCTATTCGCCCTAGTGGGAGTCTACCTATTCGCCCTAGTGGGAGTCTACCTATTCGCCCTAGTGGGAGTCTACCTATTCGCCACTCAGGGATTATCAACATTCTCCATGATGATAATCTTCACAGCGGTATGTTACACCTTACATTTGTGTGTGTGTGTGTGTGTGTGTGTGTGTGTGTGTGTGTGTGTGTGTGTGTGTGTGTGTGTGTGTGTGTGTGTGTGTGTGTGTGTGTGTGTGTGTGTACTCACCTAGTTACTCACCTAGTTGAGGTTGCAGGGGTCGAGTCCTAGCTCCTCGACCCGCCTCTTCACTGGTCGCTACTAGGTCACTCTCCCTGAACCGTGAGCTTTATCATACCTCTGCTTAAAGCTATGTATGGATCCTGCCTCCACTACATCCCTTTCCAAACTATTCCACTTCCTGACTACTCTGTGGCTGAAGAAATAATTCCTAACATTCCTGTGATTCATCTGTGTCTTCAACTTCCAATTGTGTCCCCTTGTTGCTGTGTCCCATCTCTGGAACATCCTGTCTTTGTCCACCTTGTCAATTCCTCTCAGTATTTTGTATGTCGTTATCATGTACCCCCTATCTCTCCTGTCCTCCAGTTTCGTCAGAGGACGTAGGACATACCTCTTAGCTCTGGGACTAGTCTTGTTGCAAACCTTTGCACTTTCTCTACTTTCTTTACATGCTTGGCTAGGTGTGGGTTCCAAACTGGTGCCGCAGTTCTGAGGTTTGCTAGGCGCCCATGTGCTGCAGCCATTATTTGGTTGATGTACTCACCTGTGTGTGTGTGTGTGTGTGTGTGTGTGTGTGTGTGTGTGTGTGTGTGTGTGTGTGTGTGTGTGGAAGAAACTGTAAGACACATTTTCTAAGAATTTCCTCAAAATAATTGGATAGTAAATCCGGCTTGTTGAAGTTACGCTGGTCGCTGCCTGGCTGGATAATGAGGGAGGAGGATCAGCAATGACTGGCCACCACCACCTCCACTACCTCCACACACACCAAAGAGCCAGGAGCTATGAATCGATCCTGCAACCACAATCAGCTGAGTAAACACACACACATAGCAGGAAATGGGAGACACAAGCCACAGCAGCAGAGATAAGATACAGAGCTTAAAAGAGGAATTGAAATATCTTAAACAGTCTAAAGAACCAAAGAGCAGTACAGGCGTAACATCGGGAACTGCTACATCAGTCACAAATGAGGGGTCTGTAGGGAACAAAGGAGATAATTGTACACAGAGGCCCCAACAGGCCACCAACGAACCCGAAAAAAGACGAGGAGCACACCAGGAACAAACGAGGGGACTGAAGAAAATGAAAGAATTAAGTTATATGCTGTGGCCCTAACAGAACACAGTGGTGCCCAGGAAAATCTGAGAAGGGAAAATGACAGACCACTGAGCACATGGACATCAGAAAGAGAAAGATTGAAGAAATGAATGCTGCAATGGAAGCAACTAAATCGATTGAGGGGATGCAAAGGGAAATGCAGTGGGAGGATGAAAGGGAGAGGTCAGTCTTTGTTTATGGGCTGCAGGAAATTCAAGTGAAAACTTATGAAGCAAGAAGACAGGGGGAGAAAAAATTGATTGAAAGTAAAATGAAAGCAATAGGAGAGGACGACAGGATCCAGCTGACAACTTTTCTTATAATAGGGGGGTTTGAAAGAGAAAAAAAAAAACAGACCAGTCAGTGATTTTCAAGGCAGAATTGAGGTGAAACAGGATTCTGTAGGAAAAAACACGACTAAGGGCATACCAAAGAGAGTATCTCGACCGTGCCAAAACATGATAAGAAAAGCAAAAACTGAAAGAGATGGTACAAAGACACATGGAGGAAAGAGAGGCAAAGACAGAGATGGGTAGGAGAATCCAGACTCAGGAGGAAGAGCAAATACGACTTCTCTCAGAACCACCTACAAAAGGCCCTCAACCATGACAACCCAGACGTAGCCAATCTAACCCAAAACCTACACACCATACCCACTGCCCCCCATCCCCCTCATCACAAACTCCACCCTCTCAGCAACCCCCAATAATTCCTCACTGGGTCTCCCATTCCCCCATCCCCAGCATTCTCCCCAGAACACATGGTTCTGAGCTTTGCATAGTAGGGTTACAAGTGGAAAGGGTAACAGGAGTAGGATGGGAAAAGCCAAACTACAAAATGGGGGACTACACAGATGTGAGGAACTTCCTGCAAGAGGTTCAGTGGGAAAGAGAATTGTGAGGAAAATCAGTAAACGAAATGATGGACTACGTGACAACAAAATGCAAGGAGGCAGAAGAGAGGCTTGTTCCCAAGGGCAACAGAAATAATGGGAAGACCAGGAGCCACTGGTTCACCCAAAGGTGTGCCAGAGAATGGAAAAAGTACAGAAGACAAAGGACCCAAGAAAATAGAGAGATTAGTCGAAGAGCCAAAAATGAGTATGCACAGATAAGGAGGGAGGCCCAGCGACAATACGAAAACGAAATAGCATCGAAAGTCAAGTCTGACCCACAGCTGTTGTATAGCCACATCAGGAGGAAAACAACAGTAAAGGACCAGGTAATCAGGTTGAGGAAGGAAGGTGGGGAACTGACAAACGACCAAGAAGTATGTGAAGAGCTTAACATGAGATTTAAAGAAATATTTACAGAGGAGACAAAGGTCTCTGGGAAGTCAGAATAGCAGGAGCACACCAACAAGGAATATACCAATAAGTGCTGGATAACATACACACAACTGAGGAGGTGAAGAAGCTGGTACGTGAACTTGATACTCAAAGCAGTTGGACCTGACATCTCTCCATGGGTCCTTGGAGAGGGAGCAGAGATGCAGTGTGTGCCACTAAAAATACTCTTCAACACATTCATTGAAACTGGACAACTACCCGAAGTATGGAAAACGGCAATGTAGTCCCAAGTTTTAAGGAGACAGACACGAGGCATTAAACTACAGACCTGTGTCACTCACGTGTATACTATACACGTGAGTGACACAGGTCTGTAGTGGCAAAGTCATGGAGAAGATTATCAGGAGGAGAGGGGTGAAGCACTTAGAAAGGAACAAGCTTATAAATGACAATGAGCACGGATTCAGGGAAGGAAAATCCTTGTGTCACGAACCTACTGGAGTTTTATGACAAGGTAACGGAAGTAAGACACGAGAGAGAGGGGTGGGTTGATTGTATTTTCTTGGAATGCAAGAAGGCCTTTGACACAGTTCCTCACATGAGATTAGTTCAAAAGCTAGAGGATCAGGCACGCATAACAGGAAAGGCTTTGCAATGGATAGAAGAATACCTGACAGGGAGGCAACAGCGAGTCATGGTACGTGATGAGGTGTCAGAGTGGACGTCTGTGACGAGCGGGGTTCCACATGGGTCAGTCCTAGGACCAGTGCTGTTTTTGGTATATGTGATTGACATGATGGAAGGGATAGACTCAGAAGTGTCCCTGTTTGCAGATGATGTGAAGTTAATGAGGAGAATTAAAATCGAACGAGGATCAGGCAGGTATACAAAGGGACCTGGACAGGCTACAAGCCTTTTCCAGAAACTGGCTTATAAAGTTTAACCCTGCCAAATGCAAAGTCATGAACATAGAGGAAGGGCAAAGAACACCTCAGACAGAGTATAGGCTAGGTGGCAAAAGATTGCAAACGTCGCTCAAAAAGAAGATCTCGGAGTGGGTATAACACCGAGCACATCACTGAAGCACACATCAACCAGATAACTGCTGCAGCATATGGTTGCCTGGCAAACCTGAGAATAGCGTTCTGACACCTCAGCAAGGAATCGTCCAAGACTTTGTACGTCAGGCCTATACTGGAGTATGCAGCACCAGTGTGGAACCCATACTTGGTCAGGCACCTCAACAGAGAAAGCACAAATGTTTGCAACAAGAACAGTCCCGGAGCTAAGGGGAATGTCCTACGAAGAAAGGTTAAGGGAAATCGGCCTGACAACACTGGAGGACAGGAGGGTTAGGGGAGACATGATAACGACATATAAAATACTGCGAGGAACTGACAAGGTGGGCAAAGACAGGATGTTCCAGAGATGGGACACAGAAACAAGTGGTCACAATTGGAATCTGAAGAATCAGATGATTCAAAAGGGCGTCAGGAAGTATTTTTTCAATCATAGAAGCGTCAGGAAGTGGAATAGTCTGAAAAGTTACATAGTTTTAAGACTAGGTTTGATAAAGTTCAGCAGGGAGAGAACCTAGTAGCGATCAGTGAAGAGGCGGGGCCAGGAACTATGAATCGACCCCTGCAACCACAAATAGGTGAGTACACACACGAAGATGTTAGCAGTATAATACTTGTGTAGTATATGTGATAGAACTTTGTTAAAATATTTCTCTACATTGACGGTAATTTCCAAAATGACACGTCCAAAGCTGCCGTAGACTAGGATATGCTCGGTACGATGCTCACCCCAAGGATCTTGGGGTGAGCATCGTACCGAGCATATCTGAAGTGCACCCCAATCAAATAATGGTAGCATCATATTGGCGCTGGTAAAGCAGAGAATAGGGTTTAGATACCTAAGTAAGGAGTCAATTAAGACACTGTGTACGTCAGACTCATTGTGGATTATGCAACACCAGTATGGAACCCACACCCGGTCCAACACGTCAAGAAACTAGAGAAAATGAAAAGGATTTGCAATATGACTAGTCCCGGAGCTAAGTGGTATGTCCTATGAGTAGAGGTTAAGGGAAATCAACCTGACGACACTGGAGGAGACATGATAACGACATATAAAATACTGAGAATAATTGACAAGGTGGATAGAGACAGAATATTTCAGAGATGGGGAATAGCAATAATAAGTCACAACTGGAAGTTGAAAAATCAACAAAGTCACAGGGATGTTAGGAAGTATTTCTTCAGTTTTAAATTTGTCAGGAAGTGGAACAATCTGGAAAGTGATACAGTGAAGGCAGGATGCATACATAATTTTAAGAAGAGGTACGATAAAGTTCTTGGAGCTAGGTGAGAGGGGACTTACTAATGACCAGCGAACAGGCGGACCCAGGAACTGTGACCCGACCCCTGCATCCATATACAAGTGAGTACATATAGGTAAGCACACACACATACAGGTCCAGGAGCTACACTCTACACACACACCACACACACACACACACACACAGACAGGAGCTGAGTCTCGACCCCTGCAACCACAATTAGGTGAGTAGGTAAGTACAGGTGAGCACACACACAAGGCCAAGAGCTGAATCTCGATCCCTGCAACCACATACAGGTAACAGTGCGCACATACGCGTGCGAGAGCGCTCGTCACAAGAAACTGGGCTGCCGTCTGCAAAACATCAAAGGTAGACCAGATATAACCAAAACGCAGACAAACAGCACTGAACTACAGGCCAGTGTCAGTGCCATGTATTTGTAAGTTTATGGAGAAGATTATCAGAATAATGGAGCACCTGAATAGGAAGGAACTTTTAAAAACAGCCGGCACAGTCTTAGTAACAACAACAAACCCTGTTTAACAAATCTGCTCGAGTTTTGTGAATCTGTAACCAGGAGAGAGGGATGGGCGTATTACCATTTTTTGGGCTGAAAAAGGCGTTCGGTACAATACCTCACAAGAGACTAGAAGAAAAAGTAAACTAGTTAGCAGGAAAAAATTGGGAATTAGTACAGTAATGACACGATAGCAAACAATTAAAAAAAATCGAAAATATTTGGGGGGATGGAGAGGGAGGTCTTGGTTCAAGAAAGTAGAGCAGAAATATTTGGACATAGAGGGTAGAAGTGGATGGTGGGAGGTATGGGGGGAGGGTGTTGATTCGAGGAGATGGAAAGCACAAAAAAAAATGACATTCAAAAAAATTCGAAAAAAATCGGAAAAAAATTGGGGGAGCGGGGGCGATCCGGATGACGCTGCAGAAGGCGCTGCAGGGGCAGTGCGGGCGGGCGCGCGGGCGGGGTTGGGTGAGGTGGTCGAGGGTGAGGTCAGGGTCATTAGCATAAAGGTGCGAAATTTCAGACTTAGGTAGGGGTGAAGGAGTGACCGAAAGTAGGAAACCGGAAGTAACACCTAGGCGTTACTTCCGAGCCATACTGGCGCTTTCAGTACTACTGGTCTGAACCTGCGATCAGAGTCACAAAACTCCAGACCGATACGTTAGCCACTGGACCAGCTGGATACAATAAGAGTCATCCAAATAGGTATATTTATACACCATAGGAAGTTCGTCACGACCACACTAGCGGGAGATTCGTCTGTAAAAATTTGAATTTTTAGTCACAGTGGTGGCCTATGCTAACCTTCCTATGGTGTAGAAATATACCTAGTTGGATGACTCTTATTGTAGCTAGCTGGTCCAGTGGCTAACGGGACGGTCTAGAGTTTTGTGACTCTCTGATCGCAGGTTCAAACCCCACCCATGGTATGGTTTATTTAGTTCTTTTCAATGCAAGACTATACAAGTCGAGCAAGATGAAAGAGGTTCAGATCAGTGAAATGAGTTTTGATACCATTGAACATATGTGAATCTTAGCTTAGTTTAATAAATCACACTATTTTTAAAACTACACAACGTTTTAACTTCGATGACGGTACTCTGGACTTGGTTCCACTCATCAACAACTATTACCAAACCAGTGCTTTCCTATATCCTTCCTGAATCAGATTTTTTCCAACTTAAAACCATTGATTGCTGCGAGTCCTGTCTTGGCTAGATATTTTTAACACGCTATTTACATCCCCTTTATTAATTCCTCTTTTCCATTTATACACCTCAATCATATCACCCCTAATTCTACGCCTTTCGAGAGAGTGCAGATTCAGGGACCTCAGTCTATCCTCATAGGGAAGATTTCTGATACATGGGATCATCTTTGTCATGCTCCTTTGTACGTTTTCCAGAGCATTTATATCCATTCTGTAATACGGTGACCAGAACTGAGCAGCATAGTCTAAATGAGGCCTAACCAAGGATGTATAGACTTGAAGAACAACCTGGGGACTTATACTTCTTGCTATGAAGCCAAGGATTCTGTTAGCTATTCTATTCTATTTGATCCGCCGGTATGGTATCCCGGCTCGGGTCTCTTCCATTTTGGTGACCCGGCATTGGCTCCCCGAGTAGGGAAGTGTTGTTTATCTGTACTTGCACCTGCGTGGCAGGTCTTCAGCAGGAAGGGGGGGGGGGTACCTCACCGGCCATTCTGTTAGCTTTATTGCGAACACTTATGGTACACCCTGGATGTAACCCACACCAGTCAACTGACACCCTGGATGTGACCCACACCAGTCAACTGAAACTCAGGATGTGACCCACACTAGCCAACTGACTCCCAGGATGTGACCCACACCAGTCAACTGACACCCAGGATGTGACCCACACCAGTCAACTGACACCCAGGATGTGACCCACACCAGTCAACTGACACCCAGGATATGACCCACACCAGTCAACTGACACCCAGGATGTGACCCACACTAGTCAACTGACTCCCAGAATGTGACCCACACCAGTCAACTGATAAATCATACCACGGGCGGGATTTGAACCCGCGGTCAGAGAGTCTCAAAAGTCCAGACCATCGCGTTAGCCACTGGACCCAATCAACTCACACCCAGGATGTGACCCACACCAGTCATCTGATACCCAGGATGTGACCCACACCAGTCAACTGACACCCAGGATGTGACCCACACTAGTCAACTGACTCCCAGAATGTGACCCACACCAGTCAACTGATAAATCATACCACGGGCGGGATTTGAACCCGCGGTCAGAGAGTCTCAAAAGTCCAGACCATCGCGTTAGCCACTGGACCCAATCAACTCACACCCAGGATGTGACCCACACCAGTCATCTGATACCCAGGATGTGACCCACACCAGTCAACTAACACCCAGGATGTGACCCACACCAGTCCACTGACACCCAGGATGTGACCCACACCAGTCCACTGACACCCAGGATGTGACCCACACCAGTCCACTGACACCCAGGATGTGACCCACACCAGTCAACTGAAACCCATGATGTGACCCACACTAGTCAACTGACTCCCAGGATGTGACCCACATCAGTCAACTGACACCCAGGATGTGACCCACGCCAGTCAACTGACACCCAGGATGTGACCCATACCAGTCCACTGACACCCAGGATGTGACCCACACCAGTCCACTGACACCCAGGATGCGACCCACACCAGTCAACTGAAACCCAGGATGTGACCCACACTAGTCAACTGACTCCCAGGATGTGACTCACACCAGTCAACTGATAAACCATACCACGAGCGGGATTTGAACCAGCGGTCAGAGAGTCTCAAAACTCCAGACCATCGCGTTAGCCACTGGACCCAATCAACTCACACCCAGGATGTGACCCACACCAGTCAACTAACACCCAGGTACCCATTTTACTGATGGGTTAATATAGACAACTGTTGTAAGTAAGCACGTCCAATGTTTCCACCTTCGCCGGGAATCGAATCCAGACCCTCACCGTGCGAGGCGATAGCCACCAGAACTTCAAAAATCCTTTTTGGAATCAGTAATATTAAGATCTACATAATTTAGTTTACATGTAGCATGGTTATTTTCTTGTCTAACATTTAGAACTTTGCATGTGTGTGTATTAGACTGCATTTGCCACTTGCATACACATGAGAAACTATGCATTTAGGATTCTACGTGAACCGAGAAAGATACCTGTATCTTACAAGTCCTCAGTGTTTAGAAGAAGTATTTACATAGAATTGAAAATGCATTGTATTGAAATTGCATTGTATTGTGTTGCAGTGTGTCAGACACTGCAACACAATGGCATCTTGGTACAGAAGAGAAAACACCTTGGACAACTTTTTCAAGTGAGAAGTGTTGGATCTGAGAGGGACCTGACCTCTCAGTGGCTACATTCTCACTACTACTACTACTCTGCACCTCTCCTTCCGACAGTATTTAAGTCTCCGCACTGTCGCTTGATCTTCAGTTAGTTCCAGACTTTGGAACAGAACTTCTCCAGGCTGAGGGACTGACAACCTCAAATCTTCGACTTCAAGGGTGATGGACTGATTACATTATCTTCACATCTCTACTGTTCCTGCCTACTTTCTGTACTCGACTGAAGAAGCCTACTGTGTAGGAGAAACGTTTCTGAATAAAGTTGCCTAAATGTTGCCTATGTGTCTTACCTACCATAATAATCCATAAAAAAGACACAACAATACACAAGTCAGCCCTACCGAATCACACGACCACCACACAACGGAGGGGTGAAAACTGCCCACCCTCAAAGACCACCCCACCCTGCACCCTACAATCAAAACAACATGGTTTATAATCAAAACAACATGGTTTATAATCAAAACAACATGGTTTATAACACGTAAAACATTTATGATACAATGAGCACACGTTGGATATATGTTAACAAATCAGCACCCAATTGACAATCACGGACCGCCACTTTCTCAGCCCTCCTGACCTCCCCCAACTACCATCACATGGCAGAACATCCCACTGGATTGGACAATCACGGACTGCCACTCTCTCAGCTCACCCGACCTCCCCCAACTACCATCACATGGCAGAACACCCCACCGGATTGGACAATCACAGACCGCCACTTTCTCAGCCCTCCTGACCTCACCCAACTACCATCACATGGCAGAACACCCCACTGGATTGGACAATCACGGACTGCCACTCTCTCAGCTCACCCGACCTCCCCCAACTACCATCTCATGGCAGAACACCCCACCGGATTGGACAATCACAGACTGCCACTCTCTCAGCCCACCCGACCTACCCCTCTACCATCTCATGGCAGAACATAAACACCCCACAGGTAAGGGGATACATATTCCACTCGTACATATATTGAAAATGGATACGTACATTGCTTCAGTAAATTACACAAAAATGTCACTACTATGCCACCTTACCCCCACACAACTGCGGGTGGCAAGTAACTTCCCCCCACACACCCCCACCCATCAACCTACTCCTAGCCTAAATATTACAAACAAAGATGCATATGCCATTACAAATGGCCTCTTACAGTGTGTCAGACAACCTAGAAGTCCCGGCGGGCTTTCACCAGTCTACACATGCTGTGACTGGCATATTAAACATAGCAACACAGTAAAACTTAACATTACAAAACATAATAGAATATTATGCAACATAACAAAACAGAACACAACACAACACAACACAACAGAACATGACACAGCTTAACACGGCGCCATGAGATCACCCCGGCCAAAATGTATACATACACACCGGCGGTATACGCCACCCTCAACCACACCAGTGTACCTTTAAGAACATAAGAACATAAGAACGAAGGAACACTGCAGAAGGCCTACTGGCCCATGCGAGGCAGGTCCAAGTCTCCTACCGGCTTAAGCCAATGCACCCAACCTAGTCAGGTCAGGTCACATTGACTTAAGGGAGGAACACGGCAACCGACCTGGTAGCACAAGCTATCAGGTCTAACTCACACCCACCCACATCTACTCATGTATTTATCCAACCTATTTTTAAAGCTACACAACGTTCTGGCCTCTATAACGGTACTTGGGAGTTTGTTCCACTCATCCACAACTCTATTACCAAACCAGTACTTTCCTATATCCTTCCTGAATCTGAATTTTTCTAACTTAAAACCATTGCTGCGAGTCCTGTCTAGGCTAGATATTTTCAGCACACTATTTACATCCCCTTTATTTATTCCTGTCTTCCATTTATACACCTCAATCATTTTTTTTTTTTTATTATCACACCGGCCGATTCCCACCAAGGCAGGGTGGCCCGAAAAAGAAAAACTTTCACCATCATTCACTCCATCACTGTCTTGCCAGAAGGGTGCTTTACACTACAGTTTTTAAACTGCAACATTAACACCCCTAATTCTACGTCTTTCTAGAGAGTGCAGTTTCAGGGCCCTTAGTCTATCCTCATAGGGAAAGTTTCTGATACATGGGATAAGAACATAAGAACATAAGAACGAAGGAACACTGCAGAAGGCCTACTGGCCCATGCGAGGCAGGTCCAAGTCCCTACCGGCTTAAGCCAATGCACCCAACCTAGTCAGGTCAGGTCACATTGACTCAAGGGAGGAACACGGCAACCGACCCGTTAGCACAAGCTATCAGGTCTAACTCACACCCACCCACATCCACTCATGTATTTATCCAACCCATTTTTAAAGCTACACAACGTTCTGGCCTCTATAACGGTACTTGGGAGTTTGTTCCACTCATCCACAACTCTATTACCAAACCAGTACTTTCCTATATCCCTCCTGAATCTGAATTTTTCCAACTTAAAACCATTGCTGCGAGTCCTGTCTAGGCTAGATATTATCAGCACACTATTTACATCCCCTTTATTTATTCCTGTCTTCCACTTATAAACCTCAATCATATCCCCCCTAATTCTACGTCTTTCTAGAGAGTGCAGTTTCAGGGCCCTTAGTCTATCCTCATAGGGAAGGTTTCTGATACATGGGATCATCTTTGTCATCCTCCTTTGTACATTTTCCAGAGAATTTATATCCATTCTGTAATACGGTGACCAAAACTGTGCAGCATAATCTAAATGAGGCCTAACCAAGGATGTATAGAGTTGAAGAACAACCTGAGGACTCCTATTATTTATGCTTCTTGATATGAAGCCAAGGATTCTATTAGCTTTATTGCGAACACTTATGCACTGTTGTCTTGGTTTCAGATTACTGCTAACCAGAACTCCTAAATCTTTTTCGCAATCCGTAATATTAAGATCTACATTATTTAGTTTATATGTGGCATGGTTATTGTCCTGTCCAACATTTAGAACTTTGCATTTGTCTATATTAAACTGCATCTGCCACTTCTCCGACCACTGCATCAGTCTATTCAAATCTTCCTGGAGTGCTCGAATGTCCTCGTCAGAATGAATTCGACGGCCTATTTTGGTGTCATCGGCAAACTTGCCGATGTCGCTCTTTATGCCCTCATCTATGTCGTTTATGTAGATTGTGAACAGCAGGGGGCCCAACACTGACCCCTGTGGAACACCGCTCGTGACGCTTCCCCACTCTGATTTCTCCCCATTTATGCAAACTCTCTGCTGCCTATTTGTCAACCATGCCTCTATCCAGGAAAAAATTTCTCCTCCTATTCCATGTGCTTTAATTTTCCTCAATAGTCTCTGATGTGGGACCCTGTCAAAAGCCTTACTGAAGTCCATATACACAATATCATATTCGTTACCATGATCTACCTCCTCAAATACCTTAGTGAAAAAAGTTAATAAATTCGTAAGGCAGGAACGTCCCTTTGTAAAACCATGCTGAGATTCGTTGATTAATTTATGCTTTTCAAGGTGGCTACGAACTGCCTCGGCAATTATTGATTCCATAAATTTTCCCACTATGGAGGTTAGGCTTATTGGTCTATAGTTCGAAGCTAAGGACCTGTCACCTGTTTTGAAAATAGGTATCACATTTGCCATTTTCCACTTATCTGGCACCATGCCAGTTTGTAGTGATATGTTGAAAAGATTAGCCAAAGGTGTGCTAAGCTCCTCTTTACATTCCTTTAGAACCCTTGCATACAGTTCATCAGGGCCTGGGGATTTGTTAGGTTTTAATTTATCTATTTGCCTAAGGACCATGTCACTTGTGACCCTAATAGTGCACAGTTTATTATCGTCCTGTTCTACATAATTTATCATTACTGGAATATCACTGGTATCCTCCTGTGTAAAAACTGAGAGGAAGTATGTGTTAAAAATTCTACACATTTCCTTATCACTGTCAGTGAGTGGGCCTATCTTGTCCCTGATCTTACTTCTGTATACCTGAAAGAATCCTTTTGGGTTAGTCTTCGATTCTCTTGCAACTTTAACCTCATAATCTCTTTTTGCTTTTCTAATTCCCTTTTTTATTTCTCTCTTTAACTGAATATATCGATTTCTTAATTGCCCCTCTCCTCTTTTGATTTGCCTATATATGCCTCTCTTTTGACCAATCAGATATTTTAATCTATTGTTCATCCATTTAGGATCATTTTTGTTTGATCTGATTTCCCTATTTGGAACATAATTTGACTGAGCAGCTAGAACTATGCCCTGGAAAGCATCATATCGGCAACCATCACCACCTACCTGACCCCTAGTCAGGTCATTCCAGTTCAGCCCACCTAAGTAATTTTTCAGTCCTATGAAATCAGCCAAGCGAAAGTCAGGGACGGAGACTTGATTGCCATTATTAGGGGAATTCCATGATATGTTAAAACTGAGTGATTTGTGATCACTCTCCCCAAGCTCATCATTAACCTCAAGATTATTAATTAGTGTTTCCCTACTGGCAAGAACCAAGTCAAGGAGGTTATTTCCCCTAGTTGGCTCTGTCACAAACTGTTTTAAAAAACAATCCTGGATCGTATCAAGAAAGTCACCCGACTCTAAATTTCCTGTCAAATTGCTCCAGTCAATCTGTCTATAGTTGAAATCTCCCATTAGCACAACATTTTCGTATGTAGATGCCTTACGAATTTCGTCCCATAGAAGTTTACTGCACTCCCTATCAAGATTTGGGGCCCTGTAAATCACACCCAAAATTAGTTTTTCTCGGCCCTCGAGAAGCTGTAACCAAACAGATTCAGTGGCTGACGCTTCTAATTTAATATCTTGTCTAACACAACAATTTAAATTGTCTCTGACATACATCGCTACTCCACCACCT
This sequence comes from Cherax quadricarinatus, assembly GCF_038502225.1. Taxonomy (NCBI): domain Eukaryota; kingdom Metazoa; phylum Arthropoda; class Malacostraca; order Decapoda; family Parastacidae; genus Cherax; species Cherax quadricarinatus. The sequence continues at coordinate 11,586,317 of NC_091387.1, forward strand.
TTCCTGTTGACCCTGTCAGTGTGGAATAATTTATAGCCTTGTATGTGACATTCAGATGGCATCTCTCTATCTTTCAGATTGAGCCAGGTCTCTGTTATAGCAATAATATCTATGTTTCCTGCACTTGCAATTAATCTTAGCTCCTCTATCTTATTTCTAACACTCCTGCTATTAGTATAGTAAACCTTAAGGGAGCTAGTCCCTTGCTGCCCTCTGCTGTCCCCCTTTGTTTTCTGACCTGTTCTATTGTCTTTATTTATAACTTCATGCTGAATGCCTTTTATACATTTACTGTTTCCAACCCTAGTGTTGCAACCTGCTTGTTTCCCACACACACCCATACCTCTATCTTCCATCAGTTTAAAATCATAGGCATTTCACCAATGGCCTTCTCAATCGAGTCTGCAAGTGCTACCACCCCTGCCCCAGAGAGATGAACCCCATCCCTTGCATACATATCATGTTTGCCATAAAAGTTGTTCCAGTTGTCAATGAATGGGATTGCAAGTTCCTTGCAGTATCTGTCTAGCCAGCAATTTACACCAATTGCCCTAGACAACCATTCATTTCCTACTCCCCTTCTAGGCAAGATGCTACATATGATTGGGATCCCTCCCTTAGACTTAATGAAATCTATAGCTGACCTGTACTTATCTAGCAGCTCTTCTCTCCTACCCTTCCCAATATCATTTCCACCAGCACTGAGACAGATAATGGGCTTGTTCCCATTACCTGACATGATATTATCCAGTCTGTTGACAATGTCCCCAACACCAGCTCCAGGGAAGCACACTCTATCTCTCATCTTCTTATTCCTATTACAAAAAGCACGGTCAACATATCTTACCTGAGAGTCACCAACCACAAGAATGCGCTTACCTTCATTAGCAGGGGCAGTAGTACCCTTACCTTCACTGGCCACTGAAGTACATTCATCCTGGAGAACAGAGAAGCGATTTCCTACCTTCAGATCTTCACTCTTAACTTTCCTTACTCTGATGCGCCTCCCATTACTGTGAACAACTCGCCACTTGTAGCAGGTGCTGGGCTGCACCTCACTGCTGGTACCCGTTGCTACCTCCCCACCTACAGCCTCCTCACAGTGAGAGACAGACTGCACCTCACTGCTAGAAGCCTCATTCCCCACATCTCCAACCACCTCACACTCTCTCCCAGGCCCATTGAGGTGGACCTTCAGCCTCCTAATCTCCTCCTGGAGAAGCAAGACCTCCTCCTTCAACTCTCCAAACTCAGTTTTTAAAACACTGCAGAAGCAAGCCATGCTTTGTAACCGTCCACGCTAATCCCCAAAGCAGCTCAGGGTCTGTGACCTCACGTGACGACTGACCACTGAACACTTTGTACATTTTCCAGAGAATTTATATCCATTCTGTAATACGGTGACCAAAACTGTGCAGCATAATCTAAATGAGGCCTAACCAAGGATGTATAGAGTTGAAGAACAACCTGAGGACTCCTATTATTTATGCTTCTTGATATGAAGCCAAGGATTCTATTAGCTTTATTGCGAACACTTATGCACTGTTGTCTTGGTTTCAGATTACTGCTAACCAGAACTCCTAAATCTTTTTCGCAATCCGTAATATTAAGATCTACATTATTTAGTTTATATGTGGCATGGTTATTGTCCTGTCCAACATTTAGAACTTTGCATTTGTCTATATTAAACTGCATCTGCCACTTCTCCGACCACTGCATCAGTCTATTCAAATCTTCCTGGAGTGCTCGAATGTCCTCGTCAGAATGAATTCGACGGCCTATTTTGGTGTCATCGGCAAACTTGCCGATGTCGCTCTTTATGCCCTCATCTATGTCGTTTATGTAGATTGTGAACAGCAGGGGGCCCAACACTGACCCCTGTGGAACACCGCTCGTGACGCTTCCCCACTCTGATTTCTCCCCATTTATGCAAACTCTCTGCTGCCTATTTGTCAACCATGCCTCTATCCAGGAAAAAATTTCTCCTCCTATTCCATGTGCTTTAATTTTCCTCAATAGTCTCTGATGTGGGACCCTGTCAAAAGCCTTACTGAAGTCCATATACACAATATCATATTCATTACCATGATCTACCTCCTCAAATACCTTAGTGAAAAAAGTTAATAAATTCGTAAGGCAGGAACGCCCCTTTGTAAAACCATGCAGAGATTCGTTGATTAATTTGTGCTTTTCAAGGTGGCTACGAACTGCCTCGGCAATTATTGATTCCATAAATTTTCCCACTATGGAGGTTAGGCTTATTGGACTATAGTTCGAAGCTAAGGACCTGTCACCTGTTTTGAAAATAGGTATCACATTTGCCATTTTCCACTTATCTGGCACCATGCCAGTTTGTAGTGATATGTTGAAAAGATTAGCCAAAGGTGTGCTAAGCTCCTCTTTACATTCCTTTAGAACCCTTGCATACAGTTCATCAGGGCCTGGGGATTTGTTAGGTTTTAATTTATCTATTTGCCTAAGGACCATGTCACTTGTGACCCTAATCGTGCACAGTTTAGTATCGTCCTGTTCTACATAATTTATCATTACTGGAATATCGCTGGTATCCTCCTGTGTAAAAACTGAGAGGAAGTATGTGTTAAAAATTCTACACATTTCCTTATCACTGTCAGTGAGCTGACCCGAGGAACTTTTGAGTGGGCCTATCTTGTCCCTGATCTTACTTCTGTATACCTGAAAGAATCCTTTTGGGTTAGTCTTCGATTCTCTTGCAACTTTAACCTCATAATCTCTTTTTGCTTTTCTAATTCCCTTTTTTATTTCTCTCTTTAACTGAATATATCGATTTCTTAATTGCCCCTCTCCTCTTTTGATTTGCCTATATATGCCTCTCTTTTGACCAATCAGATATTTTAATCTATTGTTCATCCATTTAGGATCATTTTTGTTTGATCTGATTTCCCTATTTGGAACATAATTTGACTGAGCAGCTAGAACTATGCCCTGGAAAGCATCATATCGGCAACCATCACCACCTACCTGACCCTTAGTCAGGTCATTCCAGTTCAGCCCACCTAAGTAATTTTTCAGTCCTATGAAATCAGCCAAGCGAAAGTCATTATTAGGGGAATTCCATGATATATTAAAACTGAGTGATTTGTGATCACTTTCCCCAAGCTCATCATTAACCTCAAGATTATTAATTAGTGTTTCCCTACTGGCAAGAACCAAGTCAAGGAGGTTATTTCCCCTAGTTGGCTCTGTCACAAATTGTTTTAAAAACAATCCTGGATCGTATCAAGAAAGTCACCTGACTCTAAATTTCCTGTCAAATTGCTCCAGTCAATCTGTCTATAGTTGAAATCTCCCATTAGCACAACATTTTCGTATGTAGATGCCTTACGAATTTCGTCCCATAGAAGTTTACTGCACTCCCTATCAAGACTTGGGGCCGTGTAAATCACACCCAAAATTAGTTTTTCTCGGCCCTCGAGAAGCTGTAACCAAACAGATTCAGTGGCTGACGCTTCTAATTTAATATCTTGTCTAACACAACAGTTTAAATTGTCTCTGACATACATCGCTACTCCACCACCTTTCCTGTTGACCCTGTCAGTGTGGAATAATTTATAGCCTTGTATGTGACATTCAGAGGGCATCTCTCTATATTTCAGATTGAGCCAGGTCTCTGTTATAGCAATAATATCTATGTTTCCTGCACTTGCAATTAATCTTAGCTCATCTATCTTATTTCTTACACTCCTGCTATTAGTATAGTAAACCTTAAGGGAGCTAGTCCCTTGCTGCCCTCTGCTGTCCCCCTTTGTTTGTTGACCTGATCTATTGTCTTTATTTATAACTTCATGCTGAATGCCTTTTATACATTTACTGTTTCCAACCCAAGTGTTGCAACCTGCTTGTTTCCCACACACACCCATACCTCTATCTTCCATCAGTTTAAAATCATAGGCATTTCACCAATGGCCTTCTCAATCGAGTCTGCAAGTGCTACCACCCCAGCCCCAGAGAGATGTACCCCATCCCTTGCATACATATCATGTTTGCCATAAAAGTTGTTCCAGTTGTCAATGAATGGGATTGCAAGTTCCTTGCAGTATCTGTCTAGCCAGCAATTTACACCAATTGCCCTAGACAACCATTCATTTCCTACTCCCCTTCTAGGCAAGATGCTACATATGATTGGGATCCCTCCCTTAGACTTAATGAAATCTATAGCTGACCTGTACTTATCTAGCAGCTCTTCTCTCCTACCCTTCCCAATATCATTTCCACCAGCACTGAGACAGATAATGGGCTTGTTCCCATTACCTGACATGATATTATCCAGCCTGTTGACAATGTCCCCAACACCAGCTCCAGGGAAGCACACTCTATCTCTCATCTTCTTATTACTATTACAAAAAGCACGGTCAATATATCTTACCTGAGAGTCACCAACCACAAGAATGCGCTTACCTCCATTAGCAGGGGCAGTAGTACCCTTACCTTCACTGGCCACTGAAGTACATTCATCCTGAAGAACAGAGAAGCGATTTCCTACCTTCAGATCTTCACTCTTAACTTTCCTTATTCTGATGCGCCTCCCATTACTGTGAACCACTCGCCACTTGTAGCAGGTGCTGGGCTGCACCTCACTGCTGGTAGCCGTTGCTACCTCCCCAACTACAGCCTCCTCACAGCGAGAGAGACTGCATCTCACTGCTAGAAGCCTCATTTCCCACAACTCCAGCCACCTCACACTCTCTCCCAGACGCATTGAGGTGGACCTTCAGCCTCCTAATCTCCTCCTGGAGAAGCAAGACCTCCTCCTTCAACTCTCCAACCTCAATTTTTAAAACATTGCAGAAGCAAGCCATGGCTTTGTAACCGTCCACGCTAATCCCCAAAGCAGCTCAGGGTCTGTGACCTCACGTGACGACTGACCACTGACCACAGCAGCTGTGTGGAGAGTACAGGTCAGCACAACAGCTGTGTAGAGAGTACAGGTCAGCACAACAGCTGTGTAGAGAGTGATATTCCCATCTCTCACAGCATACAGCATTTTCAGGAAAACTTTAATCTCTTTGTTATTTCAACACTGGTGAGTACAACTGTGCATTGAAAATGCCAGAATGCTCTTTTTACACATGCATGCACACATGTAGATGTGCACATGCACACACACACGCATATGCACACACACACATATATTCACAAAAAAATCATGCACACACAGAGTAATGACAAAGGTACCATACCCCCGGCCGGGGTTGAACCCGCGGTCATAGAGTCTCAAAACTCCAGCCCGTCGCGTTAGCCACTAGACTAGTGGCTATCGTGACGGGCTGGAGTTTTGAGACCTAATGACAAAGGTGATTGTCATCAACTCTCCAGTAGTTCCCAGAGGCTTTCCAAATGCATTGTTGCTAAACTCTGACTATTATTGATTGTTCTGCCCACCACAACCGTAAGGAGGAATAATAGTGCTTATAGAAATATGTCATGTGTATATATCACCATAGATAAGTGTATGATTATAATAACTGGATGGAGTTCCATGTAAAGTGGTGGAAATTACAAAGGGTAAAAGGCCTAACACACCTCGTATGCCACAGTTTGCAGACACATCTGAACAGCATATATCAAGATAATTTCACCCAAATACTGGGCACCTGTGCACCACCCTTTAGATGCATGCTAGCTGGAGCCCCAGACACCCACTCCATGAACTGACACTGCCATCATCTAGCAGACCACACCACACCCGCCACAACACGTCCCGCCTCTACCTAAACCCCGCTCTCACATGGCGCAAGCCTGTTACTTCCCCCTGAGCTCCTCTTCCCCCCAATGCACCCACATGCCATCCCCTCTTCACATATCCCTTACATCTCAGGCAGACCTTTCACTGTAAGGGTTCTATAACCTACTGAAAAACCGCCCCTCCCACCTATTCCCATAAATGTCCCTATTCTTACACACCATTCTATAGAACATTGCCGCAAGTACCCGCTTCCACACACCCCACTCGTCCTTCCTTCTCATGCTCCATGAGATATAGACAAAATCCACCATCATGTACACGACCTACCCCCTGATGTCCAAGTTCAGCACCCTCAGCACTGACACTCCTCCCTCCTACCCTCACCATGATGCAACTAATTTATTCCCTAATCCCCCCTAACCTCTCACAAAAATATAAGACATGAAACGCTGTTTCTGTAGGCAGCCTGTACTGTCTGCACAGACAGTCTATGCTGTCTGCCAGCTTAGTTCATATTTTGTGGCACTAAGGTGCTGCCCTCTCTCGGCCTGCCCAGGTCAGTGGGACGCTGGTCCCACTCGCACTTGTGCACTTACTCAGCGGCTTAGAAGCAGACAACAAGTATACTCCCTCTCTCCCTCACAGGGCCATGGCCCTCCACAGCCATGGGGACTTAACACACGGCATGGGCACCCCAGATACCACAGTTGATAGAAGTGTCCTGGAACCATGTATTCATTCACCCACCCCGCTTTCAGCATCGCCAAATAAATCTGTTTCACATTGGTCGCACCAAGTTGCATTTGCCTGGAAAAAGGAAGGAAATGGAATGAAGTTGTTCACTTCATCACCCTACACTAGAAGCATGCATCTCTCAATGAGTTATCCTGATGTTGTGTCTGCACGTTTCAGCATCCAGACACAGGTACAAGCAGGATCTAGCTGAAATTTGCTGGATTTCTTCGAGAATTGTAAGTGACCCCATGTCACAGCGTCCCACGCTATTTCTCAAGTCATGTGTTCAGCATCACTTGTATGTTCTGCTGTTGTTCAGCTCAGCACAGCTATTTCAGCAAGCCAGAGGTGAGTTTTGTGGTGATTTCGTCGTCCAGTGGGAGTGTATCCCTGTGTTGTGGGTGGGAGAGTGGAAGTGGCCATTTCCTTGCCTCGCCCATGCTACACTCATCCATGCTCCTCGTCACCACACCCCACATTCCACTACAATGTACTAACTCCCTCTGCTGTGTTTTCTGCTGTTTTTCGTGTGAATTCTTTGCCAGAGCTGTGTATCTGAGTGCCCGAGGCCACTCGAAGCCACGTGGATCAGCAAGCCACATGGATCAGCAAGCCAAGTGGATCAGCAAGCCGTGTCGATCAGCAAGCCACATGGATCAGAAAGCCAAGTGGATCAACAAGCCATGTGGATCAGAATGCCACGTAGATCACAACACCACATGAATCCCAATGCCATGCAGGGTGTGGACGATGCCACATGGATCTACGAGCCACGTGAGTCACCGATGTTGCTGCCCGACGTCACGATGTCTGCCTGACGTCACCTCGAGATGTCTGCTGATGTCACAATGTTGCTGACATCACCTCACAACATCACACTTGGCATCACATGATGTCACATCTAGTGTTTCAGTAATTATGTCAGTATTGTCGAGAAGATTGAGAGAAGATATATGTGTTAATTAATTCCTCTCAGTCAGTGTTCTCACATGTTAGTGTATGGCTTAGTGTCAATTTTGTGCACCGAAAAGCATCATTTGCTAGTTTAAGCCATGTTGTACCGCATGTACTGTAGGGTGTGTGTAAAGTTTTCCATGTGTTCAGTGTGGTCTTGAGCCCAGACCCCTGTGTAGCTCTTTGTTGCCTGTCACCCAGTGTGACCAGTGCATTTGACAGCTGATATTAGTCAGCTCTGAGTGTATGAGCCCCTTTGTACAGAAAGCTCTTATGCTCGTCACTCATAGATGTTCTGCAGAAGCGTACCTGCTATGATTCTCATCGAGATTTGTTTCACTTCACCTCCAGACCTTCAGAGTGCAGTTATGTGTAGAGAAACAACTCTGGGGATGCTTAGACTAACCTCTGCTATAACTCCAACTGCTGAGAGAATGACACTCATCAAGCCGCAGTTAGCCCTGTCAGCAGGCACTGTGTCAGCCTACCAGAAGTCCTGCCCAGTTGCCGAGTTTTGACGATGCCTCACTCGAGGGCACCAGCAGGCTGTGCCCCAGGTTGAGTGAAATCTGCAGTGCCTCCTATGATGACTGCTTCACCATTCTAGAGGAGACCTTTACATCACAGCTCAGCCGCAGTGATGTCTCCTGTGTTGCAGTATCTGTCCAGATGCAGGAAGGCATGCAGTGATGCCCCTCGATGCTCACTGCCTATGACCACGATGTTTAGCACACCCCACATGTTTTTTTCTTCCCTCCCTGTAGGAAGTTTTTTTTCCATGCCCATATGTATATACATGTTTTTATTTTGTGTTCTGTGCCCTGTTCCTATGAGAGAGAGAATGAGTTTTTTTTACAACCAGTATTGTCGCATTGGGACGATGTGAGGTAGGTGGCCAAGTGTATGTAGACAGCCTGTGCTGTCTGCACAAACAATCTATGCTGTCTGCCAGCTTAGTTCATGTTTTGTGGCACTAAGGTGCTGCCCTCTCTCGGCCTGCCCAGGTCAATGGGATGCTGGTCCCACTCGCACTCATGCACTCACTCAGCGGCCTAAAAGCAGTCAACAAGTCTACTCCCTCTCTCCCTTGTGAGCATGGCCCTCCTGGGGCATGGGCACAACACACAAGCCTGTGTACCCACCACAACTTTTGAAATAAAGTAAAGAAGCCGCCGAAGCCTTTATCATTTGAACCTCGCTCTGCAGAGTCACCAAACAAACTGGTTATATTTCCTCACCCCCACATATCCCACACCGCCCCTACCCCCCGACCTTCCTATCCCGCATTACCACACCGATGGCAAAATGCCATGCAAAAACGAGAACATCACTTCACGCACCCTGGGACTTAGCCGCATCCTACTGAAAAGCCTCCAGTTGTTTCCCCAATCATACATAGGGTAAATCCCCTCCACTGGCATCATCCCCCTTCCCACAAGCACCTTCTGCCAGACCCCCATTCTGAGTTTACCAGGCTCACAGGCCATTGCCCTCACACATAAGACCGTCTCACACTCCCTCAACTCCTATACAAGACCCTCAGCATATCATGCACCTTCCCCAACTGCCCCTCATGGAAACTCCCCCTCAGTACCTCTCACCATATGAACATGCATTTAACCCGGCACCACAAATCCAAGAGACCCAGGCCACCCCACTGCACCGGCAACATTACCACCTCCGTTGTCAGCCAGTCACACCATGAGCCCCACAAAAACCTGAATACCCTCTGTTGGATACAATGAATCACTGGCCCAGTCAACAGGAACACATTACCAACATACCAAATCTTTCTCTACAACAGCATATTTACCACAATTGCACACTGCAGAAGGGTTAAGTGGGATGGTCACAGCACCCCCAACCGCTTCTTCATGCTGTCCATGCTCTGAATTAGCCTCCAGCACCCATGCAAGATCCCCTGCATAAACAATGCCACAGATCTTCAAACTCCTGATGCACTTCTGTACCACTGGACAACCCCACTCCACGCACCTCTTCCATGCCCCCAAACCCAAGACAAGAGACTTCGCCACATTCATGACCATGCCAGTCACAACCCCATACAGCCAGACAACCTCTCCCAACTCACCCAACCTTGTCCTCTCTTCTACCAAAAGGGTTGCATCATCCACATACCCCACCAGACCCGGCCATTCCCTCCCCACCCCCTCAACTCTCCCCCTGCATATCCACTCTCCAACTAACCTATAGAAGGGGTCTTACACACACTTAAACAATAATTGTGACACTGAGCACCCCTGTCAGAGACCTCTGCCCATGACCACTTCCCCTCCCACACGCCCATTAATCTGCACATGAACATGCACCCCCTGTACAATGTGTCCACTCACCCCACTATTTCCTCCCTGAAGCCCTGGCAAAGGAGGATACTCCGTAAAGCTGTCCACTCTGTGTCATAGGCCCCCTTCCAGTCCAATACCAACAAACTCCCCCCCCCCTTCTACCTTCCCTCGTCTCCTTTACAAAATCCCTGAGGATCCCATGTCCTGCCACTCTCGATCTACCTGGTAGGCCGAACTGACCCTGTGAAACTACCCTATCAACAACACTCTTTAAATTGTTCCCTAACACCTTTGCAAAAAGTTTGTAATCAGCACACATCAACGAAATAGTGCAATAATCTCTGAGTGTATGCTGCTGTGACCCCTTCAGCACCAACACCACCACCGCAGTTGCTTGCTCCTCCCCAATCTACCCCCCTTCTTCATTGCCATCAGCAGCTGAACCAGGAAGCCCCTCATCAGTTCCCAGTGCTCCATATAAAATTAGCTTGGCAACCCATCCACACCCAGCGCCTTTCCCTTACGCATCCCTCATATCCCTCCTAAATCCTTCCCCCACATATCCCTCCTAAATCCTTCACCATCATGGCTCGACTTTTCCATTAGCCTTTGAACCACCAATCTGCATACACACCCATACCCTCAGTCAACCACAGCACCTGCCCCTCGTAATATTCCTCCACCATACTGTGCACCTTCAACTGTGTCAGAGTGGTGGCCTGCCATCATTAATGTTGACCACGCAGCATGCAGGCAGACAGCCTGCCACCCCATAACACTTCGTCCACCTCCACCTGTACCCTCACCCCCTCAGATCTCTCGTCCTGCAACTCCTGGATCCTCCCCTTCAATGTGTCTGTCTCCTCCACTGTATAAACCCTCATCAGCACTCCCATAATATAACAACCCCTTAATCAATGTTCCAGGTAATTAGACAACCCATAACGCAATTGATTGATCATCTTCCTCTCATGGACATAGAATGTACGAATCCGTTCCTTTGCCACTCCATCCCCCTAACTCACCACATCAACAACCAGCCCTTTTCCCCTGAGTATCTCCCATAAAGTTGCAAAACCGCCCATCACCTCCTCACTCTCTAGAACCTTCATATTTAATTTCCAGTACCCTGCCTGCGTCTGCACCAGTGACTCCCACCCAACCTCCACCACTATCACCCTATGATCTGAGAACAGCATCACAGTGGTACTAAAAGACTCAACAACCACACGCTGAATGATGTAGATCCTATCCAACCATGCCCCATACCCCTTCCGCACATAAGTGTGCTCTACTTCCCACAAACCCCCAACAAATGCATCCCGCAAGTGAACGTCCTGTAAAAACTCCCCTAAAACGTACGAAAATAAGCCTGCCCCCCGAGGTGCCACATCAGCCCGGTGGACAACTTAATTCCAATCCCCCCCCATGACTGCTAAAGGCGGCAAACTACGAAAGAAGTATACCAAATCCTCCCTAACAAAGCCCATCTTAACACTCACAACATTCTCAGCAGGTGCATACACACATACTAACGACATTCTCTCATCCCCCACCATCCATCTGCATGCAAGACCCTACCCTCACCCCTGCCTTTGCTTCTGAGCAACACAAACAAGCTTGCCTCCTGGATTAAGATCACCATCTCCCCTTTTACCATGCTGAAGGCATAAAACCCCGATAACCATTCGTGTCAAACACTGTGCCAACCTTACAGTTATGTTCTTGAATGAAAACATCAATGTAATGCTGACACAAAAACATTTGCAACCATTCACGCTTCACTCTCACACACAAGCCATTAGCATTTATAGTCATATGCTGGAAGCCTGAGCTTAGGTTTCCACCCTCGCTGCCCCACTTCTCCTTTTGTATGCCCACCTGGGCCCTGGGAACCACGTCTGCCATGCTCTTCATGCATGACACCCATCCCTCCTGGCACCACCTGCTTGTGCTGCTCACCTCCACTTGCACAATGACCCCCTTCTACCCAAGCATTCTTCCCTGTACATAGAGCAGGCATCAGGACGTCATCAGAGTGCGACATTGCTGCCACCCTCTTCCTCGTCCCAATGTCCTCTTCCATGCTCGTGAATGGGGTGTCCACACGATGAACCTCCACCACCACTGTCGTCGAAGCCTCCTGACCAGGGGTCAGCACATCCCCACCAGCCTCACCAGCACCCAAAGCCGCCTCCTGCCGCTCGACCAACGGCACAGCTGGTGAGACCTCATTTGTAGACGGGAAATGGTTTGCAATACCAACACTATTGTTGCATCGAATTCCACAACCTCTGCCGTCACTTGGTCCTCCCCACTAGCCTGCTGCACCACCAGTGGTGCAGGCAATGTGGTAGTCATCAGCTCCAGTTCTGACTCCACCACTGCTGCCTCAGTCTCCTCACTCCAAAGTCGACCACTCCCAATGTCTCCTTGTCGGCCAGGAATGGGATCCTTCTGCTTCTTGACAGTTGTCGCTCCACCGGACGGCGTCCTGGCCTGCCCACACTTCTAACACTCTGCTGCCATATGATCATAGTCACCGCAGAGGCGGCACGTCCGTCGTTGTCCAGCATACGACACCATGAACTGCGTGCAGAAGTCATCAAGGTACACATACGACGGTATGGCCTGGCGTAGAGACATCTTAAGGGTAAACATACCTTCTGGGAGACCAGCATACGCCCCAGCCACCCACTTGCCTTGTTGTGCGGAATACACAGAATACAGACACAGTCAATCGACGACTTCGCCTGCATCTGACTGAAATACACGATACACAGATTCTGCTTCTGACTCTCGCCTGGGCAGGTCACAACAGCTCTTCTTACTTGTTCAGTCTCCCTACGATCCCCGTTGGGGAGGGGAACCTCTACCATCTTCACGATGTCTCATCGTGTGAGATTTAAACCCAAGTTTGCTGTCGTCGACGACGCCACGAAGCTCGAGCTTGCAACCTCACTCAACACTTGTCTTCACGCCAAATTCTCCAAGATTACTTCACTGAAAGAAGCTTTCATCGTCGCCTTTCTCGATGATGCTGAAGCTGACAAAGTACTTACACCTACAGCCATGAAGACATTAGAAGACCGCGGTTTTACCATCTCCACGTCACCATACATGCGTGTAAAACTCTCTGTGTTCATGAAATGCCTTGACAGGCTAATCACGAACATGTCTATCGAGGAAATTACGTCATCACTTGAAGACCTCAACGCTTGGGCCAAGATTGACTCTACTGTAAAGATCCCCAACGCTTTCTCGATGCTCAAGGTCACGTTTCTGGGCGTTACCATGGCGACCAGAGCACTGTCTGATGGCCTGGCCATCTCTTACTACTTCATCAACCCTCGACAGATTGACCCTGAACGATTCACTTACATAACACCTAGTTGGACATGCTACTCGTATAGTCACTCTACTGCTGATTGACACGTGAAGAATAAGAAGATATGTTCCACCTGTGGGTCTGCAGATCACGACTTTCGCTCCTGCACTTCCACTGCTGCTCCCACCTGCATCAACTGTAAGAGTGATCACCATACTCTTGCAGCCAAATGTCCAGTACGCAAGGATATCCTCTCTAAGAAACTGAAAGAAGAAACTGAGAAGTCTACAGGAAACTCTCCTAGACGACCACCACCAAGATTTTACAAGCCACTCAGCAACCTCCACCACTCACCGCCTCTCCTCTACCAGACGATATTTCCACAAAATTCTACTACTGCCTGATGTATTCACACATGCAAAATGCAGCTAACCTGGGTTGTTTTAATACAACTATGAATGATATTCTTGCTCTCAACAATCTGCCATCATTCAACTTCCCAGCTAGTCTTGCTTCAGCTGATGTTTTGAAGATTATCCCAAAAATCGTCAGCTTCGAGTCACCAGATGACTTGCAAGATTTGATTTCTGCAGAAGCCACCTGCTCTACCTCGCAATCCATCAATGAGAGACCACCACCTCCTCCAGCCACCGCCACTACCAAGAACCAATCAGAGCCCTCACTGCCTCACGTGCCTTCACCTTCCTCCACCAATGAGAAACCGCCTCCAATGCCAAGACATGAGCAGCGTCCTCGTCTTCCACCATCAACAAAACTGACCAATCATCGACTTCACTTGTCTCTCACTCTAAGGATAAACAACACTATAATTCGATACGTGGAGTCTCTTTCTTCACTACTCCTGATTATCCTAAAGAAATGGATGCACAGACATTGATCCCCCTCCTCCAGAGCGACGAAGTCAAGTTCGTCTGTAGGCCATCAAGTTTTCTCTTCCTTAGAGAACTCATCAATCTCCTTAATGCTCCAGAGATCGACCCTGACCGCAAATTTAGACTCATGCACATGTCAATACCGAAGTTCCAGACCCTTTCTAATGGGACAATAGCCTAACACACCTCAAACCGACCACCACCAACACAACTCATCCTGCTTGTTGCCTTCTGACACTCCCAGCTCCTGCCGCCGCCTTCGCCATCCTCTATTAGTGAGCCAAGTACTGACATCATTCAAGCCTCTCCATCTACGCCTCCAGTACTTCTGTACCACATGTCCCAAAGTGGTTGGGCTACTTGCCTTGTTTCCTCCTCTTCCCCTCCTTCCCATCCTTTTCCAGTATTTCCATCCTTCTTCATCCTTCTTCCTTCTCATCTCACGACAGCTCTGGTCGTCTTCTTCGTTCGTTCATTGTTGTTGTGCGAGGTATACTGCTCCGTATCTGCTGAAAACACGGCATATATCCATCTCATTGGCTTTGAAGGGCACACTGCACAGTTTTACCCACGTGTATTATCGTGAGACATCCACCATACACACACACACTGCAAGGGTCACATCTATGTAGGTATCTTGGAAGTGATCAACAAGCTCCTCATACACTGGCCCAGAGAGTAGTTTCACAAATAGCCTATAGGATCCATTCAAAGCCACACTGTACATATCCTTGTCCTCAGTTTCATAAATGTCAGGGATAATCATGGGTAGCAACACTTGTGCAGTCACAGGCATAACCGCCCCTCGAATAAGTTCTATACCAACGGTATTCACACGCCTCCCCACGCTAAGTACCATGATGTCACTGGAGAGCTTGCTTGACTGTCAGCAGAGGGGTGCGAGGGTGGGATAGTTACAATCGCCATGTTACAATCAATCATATGTACCTATGTATGTCAGTACCTGGTAGGGATTGGCAGTGGCGGATCGTCAAAAAATAGAACCGGGGGACTGCAAGCCTAATAGAACACCATAATAAACGTTATGTAAATAATTTTTAAAACTGAACTAACTTTAATAATGATAAGCGTTTAAATATACGTACCTGTAGAGGTGGTCACAGTCCTGCTGGAGACGTGGCTAGCTGGGGTGATGATCTTACAACTGTGGTCACAGTCCTGGAGACGTGACCACAGTTGTAAGATGTGGTCATAGTCCTGCTGGTGGAGACGTGGCTAGCTGGGGTGATGATCTTACAACTCTGGTCACAGTTCTGCTGGAGACGTGGCTAGCTGGGGTGATCTTACAACTGTGGTCACAGTCCTTCTGGTGGAGACGTGGCTAGCTGGGTTGATGATATTACAACTGTGGTCACAATCCTGCTGGAGACGTGGCTAGCTGGGGTGATGATCTTACAACTGCGGTCACAGTCCTGCTGGAGACGTTGCTAGCTGGGGTGATGATCTTACAACTGTGGTCACAGTCCTGCTGGAGACGTGGCTAGCTGGGGTGATGATATTACAACTGTGGTCACAGTAATGCTGGAGACGTGGCTAGCTGGGCTGATGATGTTACAACTGTGGTCACAGTCCTGCTGGTGGAGACGTGCCAAGCTGGGGTGATCTTACAACTGTGGTCACAGTCCTGCTGGTGGAGACGTGGCTAGCTGGGATGATGATCTTACAACTGTGGTCACAATCCTGCTGGAGACGTGGCTAGCTGGGGTGATGATCTTACAACTGTGGTCACAGTCCTTCTGAAGACGTGGCTAGCTGGGGTGATCTTACAACTGTGGTCACAGTCCTGCTGGTGGAGACGTGGCTAGCTGGGGTGATGATCTTACAACTGTGGTCACAGTCCTGCTGGAGACGTGGCTAGCTGGGGTGATGATCTTACAACTGAGTCCACAGTCCTGCTGGTGGAGACGTGGCTAGCTGGGCTGACGATGTTACAACAGTGGTCACAGTAATGCTGGAGACGTGGCTAGCTGGGCAGTCGATGTTACAACTGTGGTTACAGTAATGCTGGAGACGTGGCTAGCTGGGGTGATGATCTTATAACTGTGGTCACAGCCCTTCTGGAGACGTGGCTAGCTGGGGTGGTGATCTTACAACTGTGGTCACAGTCCTGCTGGAGACGTGGCTAGCTGGGGTGATGATCTTACAACTGTGGTCACAGTCCTGCTGGATACGTGGCTAGCTGGGGTAATGATCTTACAACTGTGGTCACAGTCCTGCTGGAGACGTGGCTAGCTGAGGTAATGATCTTACAACAGTGGTCACAGTCCTGCTGGAGACGTAGCTAGCTGGGGTGATGATCTTACAACTGTGGTCACAGTCCTGTTGGAGACGTGGCTAGCTGGGGTGATCTTACAACTGTGGTCACAGTCCTTCTGGTGGAGACGTGACTAGCTGGAGTGATCTTACAACTGTCGTCACAGTAATGCTGGAGACGTGGCTAGCTGGGGTGATGATCTTACAACTGTGGTCACAGTCCTGCTGGAGACGTGGCTAGCTGGGGTGATCTTACAACTGTGGTCACAATCCTGCTGGAGACGTGGCTAGCTGGGGTGATGATCTTACAACTGTCGTCACAGTCCTGCTGGAGACGTGGCTAGCTGGGGTGATGATCTTACAACTGTGGCCACAGTAATGCTGGAGACGGGGCTAGCTGGGGTGATGATCTTACAACTGTGGCCACAGTATTGCTGGAGACGTGGCTAGCTGGGGTGATGATCTTATAACTGTGGTCACAGCCCTTCTGGAGACGTGGCTAGCTGGGGTGATGATCTTACAGCTGTGGTCACAGTCCTGCTGGAGACGTGGCTAGCTGGGGTGATCTTACAACTGTGGTCACAGTCCTGCTGGTGGAGACGTGGCTAGCTGGGGTGATCTTACAACTGTGGTCACAGTTCTTCTGGTGGAGACGTGGCTAGCTGGGGTGATGATCTTACAACCGTGGCAACAGTCCTGCTGGAGACGTGGCTAGCTGAGGTGATGATCTTACAACTGTGGTCACAGTCCTTCAGTTTATAATTTTGGTCAATACATTTCTGTTTTTTCGATCTCTTCATTGTGTTTAGTTATGGAAATCTTGCATGCTGAATCAATTTGAGCTGCAATGTTCACTTCACCTAGCATTGATAAATCAATACCGTTATTTATATGCTTGGTTGACTGTTCATGTATCATTATTTTTTGCGGTAAATGTCTCATGACAGTCACATCAATTCACGTCCATGAAGTGTCTCAGCCAAATAGTGACCTTGGAAAACAGAATAAAGTGTTTTTCTCGTCACAACCATAAAGTCACTCCCTTCTTTGGTAAACACTGACGCTAAACTGCTGCGTATATTCTTTGTTACTTATAAGAACGTAAGAACATAACAAAGAAGGAACACTGCAGGAGGCCTACTGACCCATGAGAAGCAGGTCCATGTCCCCCCCCAACGGATTAGCCTAATGACCCATCTAGTCAGGTCACTTCCATTTAAGGAGCACGGCAACAGACCTAGTGACACAAGCTAGTCAGGTCCAACTCACACCCACCCACACCCATTCATGTATTGTATTTTTTTTTTTTTAGAATGTATAAAACTGGGGTATGTCTTCCTCACTTAAAATCAACTGCGAAAAGTTAATACTTTTTAAATATTTAACTGAATTTACGTTAGTTTCCTCTGACATCGTTTATCAAATGGCAATTAAATTTAACCGGCGACGTGTTACAACGCTCAATATAAACAGACTGTAACTGGGTGTGTGCTGCATCGAATGCAGCTCCTCGCTGCCAGATGTAACACCAGTAATACTTACACTATCGTACCGCATGATACTGCTATTTGTAATCACTTTTTATCTTGTTTCAACAAAAAATTAAATCCTTATAAATACATTGAAAACTACAACAGATTTTTCCTGTATATATTTGTCAGTTACAAATTATTTTAGCGTAAGGTTGTTGAAGTCATACGTCTGGCAATGGGCATCTGGGGGGACTGCTGGTCTGCAGCTCCTGTGGACGAGCCGCCACTGGAGGACCTCCACGGAAACAAGTCACTATCTGCCTCCCTCTGATCACCTTAAGTGACCCACACACGTCACGGAAACAAGTCACTATCTGCCTCCCTCTGATCACCTTAAGTGACCCACACACGTCACGGAAACAAGTCACTATCTGCCTCCCTCTGATCACCTTAAGTGACCCACACACGTCACGGAAACAAGTCACTATCTGCCTCCCTCTGATCATCGTAAGTGAACCACACACGTCACGGAAACAAGTCACTATCTGCCTCCCTCTGATCATCGTAAGTGAACCACACACGTCACGAAAACAAGTCACTATCTGCCTCCCTCTGATCATCGTAAGTGAACCACACACGTCACGGAAACAAGTCACTATCTGCCTCCCTCTGATCATCGTAAGTGAACCACACGTCACGGAAACAAGTCACTATCTGCCTCCATCTGATCATCGTAAGTGAACCACACACGTCCCGCCATGTACAACAACTTAAACAACTGTATCAAAGTACTTGAGCTAAGAATTTCGTCTGACTATAAGGTCAGTAGGCTCGGCAGCATATAACCTATCTAAATGGCTGGTCAAACTTCTAACTCCCATGGCTGGTAGGATCTCGGATGTGCATATTAAAAATGATAACCTTACTGAAAGGTTCCACAAATTAAAAGTATGGTAGAACCATCACATTCTTAATCTGAGTTGTTATCCTGAGCTCAGTCCTACGATAAGTTTTCCCATCTGACAGCGAGACAAGTTCTGCAAAGTTCTTAGGGTACATTAGTGTCGTAGCAATATCAAAGATTTTCCTAATTTCCTCATCCATAAACTCTGAGCTGATCACCTCACCTGACTACAGTATATAAGTCACTGCTACGACCCTTTGTTGTACATTCTACAAGATTGATGGACTGAACACATCGACTCCAGGCTGAGGGACTAATTACCTCACACTCCTCCTCTCCTTACCCCTTCCTGCTTTGTATAAGACTGATGAAGCCACTGTGTGGCGAAACGTTTCTTCAATAAAGATTCCCATATGCTGCATAAGTATCTCAATCTTCAAACTTTGAGCTAAACACTCGGTAAGCTCTCAGAACCAGAGTGATAAAGACAGTCCGTTTTACTCTAGTTAACCCTCAAATGGTCCAAACGTATATATACGTTTTTTCAACATCTGAAAACGTATTGGTCTTTAAATAACAAAAAGGCACAATACCGTGACTGGAACGATACACAAATAACCCGCACATAAAAGAGAGAAGCTTACGATGACGTTTCGGTCCAACTTGGACCACTGACAAAGTCACACTGTGACTTTGTCAATGGTCCAAGTCGGACCGAAACGTCGTCGTAAGCTTCTCTCTTTAATGTGCGGGTTATTTGTGTATTATTGGTCGTCTTGTATACTGTATATACTATATACAGCACATATTATCTGTACTGTATATACTACTTACTATCAGAATTGAGACACTTATGCAACATATGGGAATCTTTATTGAGGAAATGGTTCTCCATACAGTGGCTTCATCAGTCCAATACAAAGCAGGAAGGTATAAAGAGAGGAGGAGGTTGAGGTAATCAGTCCCTCAGCCTGGAATCGATGTGTTCAGTCCATCAATACAACAGTGTTTAGTCTCGGTAAAAATGAGCCCCGATTCATATCTTTCGAACAGCAGGGTAAACTTATCTAGATACCATGGTGTTCTGATCGAACATCATGGTAAACTCATCTAGATACCATGGTGTTCTGATCGAACATCATGGTAAACTCATCTAGATACCATGGTGTTCTGATCGAACAGCAGGGTAAACTTATCTAGATACCATGGTGTTCTGATCGAACATCATGGTAAACTTATCTAGATACCATGGTGTTCTGATCGAACAGCAGGGTAAACTTATCTAGATACCATGGTGTTCTGATCGAACAGCAGGGTAAACTTATCTAGATACCATGGTGTTCTGCTCGAACAGCAGGGTAAACTTATCTAGATACCATGGTGTTCTGATCGAACAGCAGGGTAAACTTATCTAGATACCATGGTGTTCTGCTCGAACAGCAGGGTAAACTCATCTAGATACCATGGTGTTCTGCTCGAACATCATGGTAAACTCATCTAGATACCATGGGGTTCTGATCGAACAGCAGGGTAAACTCATCTAGATACCATGGTGTTCTGCTCGAACATCATGGTAAACTCATCTAGATACCATGGGGTTCTGATCGAACAGCAGGGTAAACTCATCTAGATTCCACATAACACATCGAGAACAGGAACACGAGTAAACAAAACAGTGACATCAAAACTTACTAATGTAAAATCATGGACGTGTTCAAATTTTGCAATTTGTCAGTGAATATTTTGGAAAGTAAAGGCAAGTTTGATATGGATAAGGATCTTACAGATTTTTTAAACATTCTTGCAATAAAAAAACCATACCCCCGGCCGGGATTGAACCCGCGGTCAGAGAGTCTCAAAACTCCATCCCGTCGCGTTAGCAATCGTGTCATTACGATTTCGTGAGTCATTCTTGCAATACTGAGATCAACATTGTTTACGTGGGCTTCAGAGATGTTGCCCAACATTAGAGTAAATACATACTGATAAGTTGTATATCACAAATCCCACCGAGATTAAAATAGGTCTCGGGTTAAATCCCGGCTGACAGTTGTTTAATCAAGTTAAATCCCGGCTGACAGTTGTTTAATCAATTCCTGATCACTTCCCAATAAAGTTTCTAAGTTGCTTATTGAACTTACTATTAACCTGGTCAAGAGGGTTCTTATCAAGGGCGCCCCTTAATAAGTTGCCTTCTCATCTAATATGTTCATTTTTCCGCTTTAATTTACCATAGTCATAATTACTATATACGTAATTACTATATATTCCTTTCGTAAAGTGAAGTCCAAGATCTTTACTTAATTCATGGTATAACTTAAATAAAGACAATTTGGTTCCACAGGTCTGAGTAAAGTCTCGTATATCTTGTCTTTGCAAAAGTTGAACATTTCCAGGAATGTGTCATCTTGTGTTTCCAGATTGCAAAAAGATTTAGGAAGGTCATCATAAGAGCGAAACTTAACACATACCCTGCCACTGTCTGTTGGTCCCGAGTAAGTTAATAGCGAAAATCTGGGTTAGCACAAGTTAATAGCGAAATCTGGATCAGCAAGTTGGGATCAACGTGCTGAGGTTGTTCAATTTTCTAACTTGTAAATATTCAGTTTTCCGTTTAATTTTTCTTAATCCCCTATATGTGCAATCTAATAAGTAATCTTGCAACTCGAGAAGTACCATGGTCAAGAACTTGTGTTCAATAACAATAACATTTTTCTATCTTTAGCAATCGTGTCGTTACGGCTTCGCGAGTCATTTTTCTATCGTGTTGTTGCAGATCAGTAATCTTAGTAAGGACTAACCTGTGACGTCTGTCGAAAGGAGTCGAAGACCATTAACCAGCCTGTTCTGCAGAAGCGATTTCAGTAATGCCTGTTCACTGAGGCACTTACGTAAAGACACTTTATTGACGCTTTATTGGCTTTAAGAAGAACAGATTTTTAAGGGATGACAACAAAGCAGAAAGAAGGAAAAATCTTGAGAACTGGAACAAGAGAGACGAATGGTATCCAATACACAATAATCGCGAACGAGTGATAAAAGATGTAAAATAAACACAGAGGGAATTGATTGAAAGCTTTAGGCCTTTCGTGTTGCTATCAACACATCAGGAGCTTGCAATGCTGCAGTAATAGAGTAGGAAATCCATGCAGATTCGTTCATGACAACGACTCTTCAGGATAACAGAAATCTGCCTAGATTTTCCTAATCTATTTCTGCAACTTTACAATATGAAAAACCCATAGATGCAATTCATCTCCCCTGTGATTAGCAAGCATATATATATATATATATATATATATATATATATATATATATATATATATATATATATATATATATATATGTCGTGCCGAATAGGCAGAACTTGCGATCTTGGCTTAAATATCAACGCTCATCTTGCCATATAGGACAAGCGAAAATTTGTGTATGCAATAATTTCGCCAAAATCATTCTGAACCTAACGAAAAAATATATTTCACTGTGTTTGTTTAGTATTAAATTATTGTAATCAAATCTAAAATATATTTAGTTGGGTTAGGCTAAAATAAACTGTTCTTGTTATAATAAGGTTAGGTAAGTTTTTTAAGAAGCTGCCACTTTACTCCAACTGGGCTTTGGGGTCTCTCAAGGCAGTGTAGCCGCAGATCATGCCGCAAGGGCCTACATCAGGGACCTACCAGAAGACAAGGCCATAGTCAAACTTGATTTTAGAAATGCCTTTAATATGGTGAAGAGAGATGCTGTTTTGCCAGCTGTTCAGGATCGGTTCTCCAGTCTTTTTCCCTTCATTTCAGCCGGCTACAGCAAACCCTCAATTCTTTTCTTTGGAGAACATGAAATTCAATCATCAGAGGGTGTTCAGCAGGGTGACCCACTCGCTCCACTTCTCTTCTGCTTGGCAGTAAGAGAACTGACTTCCAGCCTACGCAGTGAGCTCAGTATCTGGTTCCTGGATGACGGCACTCTGGCAGGTACTGAAGAGTCCCTCGTGGGGGACCTACAATTGGTGAAAACACAGGGAGAAGACTTGGGACTCATCCTCAATCCCTCCAAGTGTGCAATCATCACAGCGAACCAGGAAATAATCAATGCTGTGCGAAGAATCCTCCCGGAAGTCTCAACTACCACTCCGTCCCAAAGTACCCTCTTGGGAGCACCTCTGAGTCACCAGGCCATCGACACTGTCCTCAGGGACAAATTGAATGACCTGATGAGAATGGAGGAGAGAATAAGTGATCTTGATGCCCATGATGCTCTGTATCTCCTCACAAGGTGTCTTACTATGCCAAGACTCACTAACTTCCTGAGGTGTGCACCCTCTTTTGACAACCCAACACTTGATGAATATGACGCACACCTGAGATCAACTTTTAAGAAGGCACTGAACCTGTCACTAGAGGATCAACAATGGGATCAGGCAACCCTCCCAGTGCCACTGGGAGGTATAGGGGTGCGCAAAGCAACGCATGTTGCTTTACCTGCTTTTCTGTCTTCGTGTTTGGCTTCCAGTGCATTAGTCAAGAAGATAGTTCCCGAACGCTTGAGAGACGTGGTAGGAGCTCAAGATCCCAGGTTTACTGAAGCAGCGATTCGGTGGGACACCCTTACAGACTCCTCTAGTAGACCAGCTCCTCCCAAAGAGCACAGTCCCACTGGGACAAACCGATCATGGAAAAAATCGCCAACACAATGCTCTCCAATGCTTCAAGAAAGGACAAAGCTCGTCTCCTGGCAGTGAAGGCACCACACTCAGGAGATTTCCTGTTTGCTGTTCCCAATTCCTCTCTGGGCACCCGTCTCGACCCACAGGCCATTCGGATTGGTGTTGCTCTTCGCCTAGCCGCCCCCATCCTCACCGAACATAGGTGTATTTGCGGCAGGGCGACAGCTGATCAATTCGGACTTCATGGTCTCGTGTGTCACACAGCAGAAGGGAAGTATGCCAGACATGAGGAGGTCAATGACATCATAAAGAGAAGCCTCGCCACAGCCCGTTGCCCAGCTCAACGGGAACCCCAAGTACAGAGGTCTGATGGAAGTCAAAAGCGTCCTGATGGAGCCACTATGCTACCCTGGAAGGATGGAAAGCAGATTGCCTGGGACTACACCTGTGCCGCCACATTGGCAGACACCTACTTGCCATACTCCGTAGTGGAAGGGGGTGGAGCTGCCAGCCACAGGGAGACCCAGAAGATCCGAAAATATGAAGACCTTCCCCCTTGCTATAACTTCATTCCAATAGGGTCGGAGACCCTTGGAGCATGGGGCAAGTGTGTTCTAAAGTTCCTCAAAGAGCTGGGTGAAAAGCTCATCATAGAAATCAAGGACCACAGGGCGACCAGCTTCCTCTTTCAGAGACTCAGTGTTGCGATCCAGAGAGGAAATGCCTGCAGCATTCTGGGCACGCGGCCCACCGCAGGGGAGCTGGACGAAGTATTCGAGATGTAGCTCTGAGTTACCTATGTTGTTTTACTTTCTGTTGTATTTTCGTGAATGTTTGGCCAATGTATTTTGTCTTTAAATAAAACATACTTAAAATATAGGGGGTGGGAGGAGAAAATTCTCAAACAGCTTCAGGGAGAACCTTGAGTTTTCCCTGAAGCAAATTTATTCTTTTCTCTGAGGATGAGGGTCCCCAGGACAGTTCTAGAGGTGGTACCTCCCTATATATATATATATATATATATATATATATATATATATATATATATATATATATATATATATATATATATATATATATATATATATATATATATATATATATTATATATTACAACTGCTTGTAACAAATTCGTTAATTTCCCATCGGTATTGCAGCTGGAAGCACAATCATTATTGCTTTGTGATTCTTACCAAATTAGAGAATGTCGCCCCTTCCCCTTCCTGTATTGAATCACCGCTTGTATGTGATTACACAGGTGGATGACAGCAGGACAAGCATGTGTTGCTCTTCTGTGTCGTAATGGCGGGTTTAGGAACTACAGCAGAAGAGGAATTTGATGCTATTCTTAAGGTTTTAACTTGGCATGGTCATTTAATATTCATTCCAGTGTTTCTTTTAACTTTATTTATAACATAAAGTAACATTTATACTCAGAGGTTCGCCAATATGTTTATATTATTTATTCTGTGACGCTCTTTTCTAACTGCTCTACTAGCTGGGTTGTGGTCACAATTCTTAATCGTTAATTAAGTCGTTCTCGGAAATATTTGCCTGAGTATTTAATAGTGTTTTGGGTGAAAAACGATGCTCTCTCTCTCTCGTGGTTTAGGATTCCGGTGTGATTAGGGTGTGAACCAATGAGAACCACGATTAATTGGTATTATGGTAGCGGGGTTCAATGATACGTCTTCGGAGGCTTCTTACTTTATTTGTTAAGTCGTGGTGGGTACACAGGCTTGTGTGTTGTGCCCATGGCCCGGGCAGGGCCATCCCACGAGAGGAGGGAGCTACTAGGCCTCGTGTCTTCCTGCTAGGCCGCTGTGTGAGTGAGTGTGGGACCAGCTTCCCACAGACCTGGACAGGCCCAGAGGGCAGCACTTGAGTGGCGCGAAATATGAACTAAGCTGGCAGACAGCAAGGCTGTCTGTGCAGACAGTACAGGCTGTCTACAAGGGTTGAGATTCTTAATATACTTTCCCTGCACACTTACACTATAATTAATTGTAAGTAGTGTTTAAGTTAAGGTAGTGTATTTTTCACTCATACACTTGGATAATTAACGAGTCTTTTCTGGATTTTAGGTCAGTGCCTCCACTAATTCAGTTTTTGTGCTGATTAGTGGACAGGTTGACCTTTAACTCTCAGGGTTTTGTTTGGTAATAGAGTTGTGGATGAGTGGAATAAGCTCCCGAGTACCGTCATAGAAGCTAAAACGTTGTGTAGTTTTAAAAATAGGTTGGATAAATACATGAGTGGGTGTGGGTGGGTGTGAGTTGGACCTGACTAGCTTGTGCTACTAGGTCGGATGCCGTGTTCCTCCCTTAAGTGACGTGACTGACCTGACTAGGTCAAGGCATTGGGTTAATCCGGTGGGAGAATTGGACCTGCCTCACATGGGCCAGTGGGCCTGTTGCAGTGTTCCTTCTTTATGTTCTTAATGTTATTCTAGACCACTATTGTACCTACAAATGGCTCTGAACTAAAGCACATATTAAGCCTTTGATATAACTGCGAACTGGCAGTGAACTTCAGGAGGGACCCTCGAATTTAGTGATGTTAGTAACGAATGATGTCATGATCACATAGAAATACAGTGGACCCTCGAAATTAGTGATGTTAGTAATGAATGATGTCATGATCACATATAAATACAGTGGACCCTCGAATTTAGTGATGTTAGTAACAAATGATGTCATGATCACATAGAAATACAGTGGACCCTCGAATTTAGTGATGTTAGTAACGAATGATGTCACGATCACAGAAATACAGTGCACCCTCGAATTTAGTGATGTTAGTAACGAATGATGTCACGATCACATAGAAATACAGTTGACCCTCGAATTTAGTGATGTTAGTAATGAATGATGTCACGATCACATGGAAATACAGTGGACCCTCGAATTTAGTGATGTTAGTAATGAATGATGTCACGATCACATGGAAATACAGTGGACACTCGAATTTAGTGATGTTAGTAACGAATGATGTCATGATCACAGAAATGCAGTGGACCCTCGAATTTAGTGATGTAAGTAACGAATGATGTCATGATCACATAGAAATACAGTGGACCCTCGAATTTAGTAGTCACTTTCTGTATACAAAACTATTGTTATTATTCTCTATAAAATGTATTTCTTGTTTATATTTCCCATGAGAAATAATGTAAATTCAATTAAACCATTCCAGACACCCAAAAACATTAACAAAAAAAACATTTTATAGAGAATAACAATAGTTTTGCATACAGAAAAGGGACTACTAAATTCGAGGGTCCACTGTATTTCTATGTGATCGTGACATCATTCGTTACTATCACTAAATTCGAGGGTCCACTGTATTTCTATGTGATCGTGACATCATTCGTTACTAACATCACTAAATTCGAGGGTCCACTGTATTTCTATGTGATCGTGACATCATTCGTTACTAACATCACTAAATTCGAGGGTCCACTGTATTTCCATATGATCGTGACATCATTCGTTACTAACATCACTAAATTCGAGGGTCCACTGTATTTCCATGTGATCGTGACATCATTCGTTACTAACATCACTAAATTCGAGGGTCCACTGTATTTCTATGTGATCGTGACATCATTCGTTGCTATCACTAAATTCGAGGGTCCACTGTATTTTCATATGATCATGACATCATTCGTTACTAACATCACTAAATTCGAGGGTCCACTGAATTTCCATGTGATCGTGACATCATTCGTTACTAACATCACTAAATTCGAGGGTCCACTGTATTTCTATGTGATCGTGACATCATTCGTTACTAACATCACTAAATTCAAGGGTCCACTGTATTTCCATATGATCGTGACATCATTCGTTACTAACATCACTAAATTCGAGAGTCCACTGTATTTCTATGTGATCGTGACATCATTCGTTACTAACATCACTAAATTCGAGGGTCCACTGTATTTCTATGTGATCGTGACATCATTCGTTACTAACATCACTAAATTCGAGGGTCCACTGTATTTCCATGTGATCGTGACATCATTCGTTACTAACATCACTAAATTCGAGGGTCCACTGTATTTCCATGTGATCGTGACATCATTCATTACTAACATCACTAAATTCGAGGGTCCACTGTATTTCTATGTGACCGTGACATCATTCGTTACTAACATCACTAAACTCGAGGGTCCAATGTATTTCCATATGATCGTGACATCATTCGTTACTAACATCACTAAATTCGAGAGTCCACTGTATTTCTATGTGATCGTGACATCATTCGTTACTAACATCACTAAATTCGAGGGTCCACTGTATTTCTATGTGATCGTGACATCATTCGTTACTAACATCACTAAATTCGAGGGTCCACTGTATTTCCATGTGATCGTGACATCATTCGTTACTAACATCACTAAATTCGAGGGTCCACTGTATTTCTATGTGATCGTGACATCATTCGTTACTAACATCACTAAATTCGAGGGTCCACTGTATTTCCATGTGATCGTGACATCATTCGTTACTATCACTAAATTCGAGGGTCCACTGTATTTCTATGTGATTGTGACATCATTCGTTACTAACATCACTAAATTCGAGGGTCCACTGTATTTCTATGTGATCGTGACATCATTCGTTACTAACATCACTAAATTTGAGGGTCCACTGTATTTCCATATGATCGTGACATCATTCGTTACTAACATCACTAAATTCGAGAGTCCACTGTATTTCTATGTGATCGTGACATCATTCGTTACTAACATCACTAAATTCGAGGGTCCACTGTATTTCCATGTGATCGTGACATCATTCGTTACTAACATCACTAAATTCGAGGGTCCACTGTATTTCTATGTGATCGTGACATCATTCGTTACTAACATCACTAAATTCGAGGGTCCACTGTATTTCCATGTGATCGTGACATCATTCGTTACTAACATCACTAAATTCGAGGGTCCACTGTATTTCTATGTGATCGTGACATCATTCGTTACTACATGACTAAATTCGAGGGTCCACTGTATTTCTGTGTGATCGTGACATCATTCGTTACTAACATCACTAAATTCGAGGGTCCACTGTATTTCTTTGTGATCGTGACATCATTCGTTACTAACATCCCTAAATTAGAGGATCCACTGTATTTCTATGTGATCGTGACATCATTCGTTACTAACTTCACTAAATTCGAGGGTCCACTGTATTTCTGTGTGATCGTGACATCATTCGTTACTAACATCACTAAATTCGAGGGTCCACTGTATTTCTGTGTGATCGTGACATCATTCGTTACTAACATCACTAAATTCGAGGGTCCACTGTATTTCTATGTGATCGTGACATCATTCGTTACTAACTTCACTAAATTCGAGGGTCCACTGTATTTCTATGTGATCGTGACATCATTCGTTACTAACATCAGTCTCGGCCAGGAAACTATGGCATTTCGTTAACTCGGGTTAATGATACACTTAGAAGTTTGGTAAATTCATTTGCGTTATCTTGACAATTAAGACACATGTGAAACAGTTAGGTATCTTTATTCCGAAACGTTTCGCCTACACAGTAGGCTTACTCAGTGGAATAAAGGGGAGGCAGCAGAAGCAGTAGAGATGTAAAGGTGATGTAGTCAGTCCATCACCCTTGAAGACAGGGTTGAGGTGATCAGCCTGAAAAGAGTTTTGACTGAATTTTTGTATCTCTGTTGCCTCCGCTGCCTCCTCTGTACTCGACTAAAGACGCCTTCTGTGTAGGCGGAACTTTTCGGAATAAAGATACCTAACTGTTGCACTTGTGTCGTACTTATCAGCTTCTCAGTATTGTGTACTATTATATTGTGTAATTTGATTTAAATTCCAGTTATACCCTTGTATTCCTCTCCCTGCCTCTCGTCTCTCACTGCCTCTAGTCTCTCTCTGCCTCTCGTCTTTCACTGCCTCTCGTCTCTCCCTGCCTCTCGTCTCTCTCTGCCTCTCGTCTCTCCCTGCCTCTCGTCTCTCTCTGCCTCTCGTCTCTCCCTGCCTCTCGTCTCTCCCTGCCTCTCGTCTCTCTCTGCCTCTCGTCTCTCCCTGCCTCTCGTCTCTCTCTGCCTCTCGTCTCTCACTGCCTCTCGTCTCTCCCTGCCTCTCGTCTCTCCCTGCCTCTCGCCTCTCCCTGCCTCTCGCCTCTCCCTGCCTCTCGCCTCTCCCTGCCTCTCGCCTCTCCCTGCCTCTCGCCTCTCCCTGCCTCTCGCCTCTCCCTGCCTCTCGCCTCTCACTGCCTCTCGTCTCTCACTGCCTCTCGTCTCTCACTGCCTCTCGTCTCTCCCTGCCTCTCGTCTCTCACTGCCTCTCGTCTCTCACTGCCTCTCGTCTCTCACTGCCTCTCGTCTCTCACTGCCTCTCGTCTCTCACTGCCTCTCGTCTCTCACTGCCTCTCGTCTCTCCCTGCCTCTCGTCTCTCCCTGCCTCTCGTCTCTCCCTGCCTCTCGTCTCTCCTCTCGCTCTCTCTGCCTCTCGTCTCTCACTGCCTCTCGTCTCTCCCTGCCTCTCGTCTCTCCCTGCCTCTAGTCTCTCCCTGCCTCTAGTCTCTCCCTGCCTCTAGTCTCTCCCTGCCTCTAGTCTCTCCCTGCCTCTAGTCTCTCCCTGCCTCTAGTCTCTCCCTGCCTCTAGTCTCTCCCTGCCTCTAGTCTCTCCCTGCCTCTAGTCTCTCCCTGCCTCTAGTCTCTCCCTGCCTCTCGTCTCTCACTGCCTCTCGTCTCTCCCTGCCTCTCGTCTCTCACTGCCTCTCGTCTCTCTCTGCCTCTCGTCTCTCACTGCCTCTCGTCTCTCACTGCCTCTCGTCTCTCCCTGCCTCTCGTCTCTCCCTGCCTCTCGTCTCTCCCTGCCTCTCGTCTCTCCCTGCCTCTAGTCTCTCCCTGCCTCTAGTCTCTCCCTGCCTCTAGTCTCTCCCTGCCTCTAGTCTCTCCCTGCCTCTAGTCTCTCCCTGCCTCTAGTCTCTCCCTGCTCACCCTGTGACATCCACTGGGTATTTCACCCTCCAATATCGTCAGTTACCTCAGCAAGCATACATTTGCACTTTCTCCAGTATCTTAATATGATTCTTCAGGAGTCTTCCACGCTGGTTCTGCATACTCCAGGATGATCCTAACATAGATTGCATATATGTATGTGAACGACTGTTCAAATTCTTGGAGGAATCTTCGATATTTGCCAAAGAGGTATTTGCTACACAAGATATTCGTTGGACAGTGTCTCTAGAAATGTTAGGTAAATGGATACAGATGTACCGAACGTGACATTTCAGTGTGGCAACGTGTCTCTCTCCAGGTGTATCGTAAGACTTTCTCCTTGAGAGAGTTTAGTGGCCTCTTTTTCCGCCTTCTTTCTGCTCTCTTCATTCTATTCTTAGTTATCTAGCACTTCATATTTCTCTTCCCCGGTTTTCAATAAAAGTCGTTTGCTGGGCTTGAATTCCTGTAGCTAATTATCTGATTACCTAGGTAGTAGGCTGGTAGACAGCAATCGCCCAGGGAGGTACTACCATCCTGTGGAAGTACGTTGGTAGACATCAACCACCCAGGGAGGTACTACCATCCTGTGGAAGTACGTTGGTAGACAGCAACCACCCAGGGTGGTACTACCATCCTGTGGTAGTAGGTTGGTAGACAGCAACCACCCAGCGAAGTACTACCATCCTGTGCTAGTAGGTTGGTAGACAGCAACCACCCAGGGAGGGGCTACCGTCCAGTGGTAGCAGGTTGGTAGACAGCAACCACCCAGGGAAGTACTACCATCCTGTGGTAGTAGGTTGGTAGACAGCAACCACCCATTGTGATACTACCATCCTGTGGTAGTACCACCCACGGAGGTACTACCATCCTGTGCTAGTAGGTTGGTAGACATCAACACCCAGGGAGGTACTACCATCCTGTGGTAGTAGGTTGGTAGACAACAACTACCCAGGGAGGTACTACCATCTTGAGGTAGTAGGTTGGTAGACAACAACACCCAGGGAGGTACTACCGTCCAGTGGTAGCAGGTTGGTAGACAGCAACCACCCAGGGAAGTACTACCATCCTGTGGTAGTAGGTTGGTAGACAGCAACCACCCATTGTGATACTACCATCCTGTGGTAGTAGGTTGGTAGACATCAACCACTCACGGAGGTACTACCATCCTATGGGAGTATTTTCATAGACAGCAACCACCCAGGGTGGTACTACCATCCTGTGGTAGTAGGTTGGTAGACATCAACCACCCAGAGAGGTACTACCATCCTGTGGTAGTAGGTTGGTAGACAGTAACCACCAAGGGAGGTATTACCATCCTGTGGTAGTAGGTTGGTAGACATCAACCACCCAGAGAGGTACTACCATCCTGTGGTAGTAGGTTGGCAGACAGGAACCACCCAGGGCGGTACTACCATCCTGTGGTAGTAGGTTGGTAGACAGTAACCACCCAGGGAGGTATTACCATCCTGTGGTAGTAGGTTGGTAGACAGCAACCACCCAGGGAGGTACTACCATCCTGTGCTAGTAGGTTGGTAGACATCAACCACCCAGGGAGGTACTACCATCCTGTGGTAGTAAGTTGGTAGACAACAACCACCCAGGGAGGTACTACCATCCTGTGGTAGTAGGCTGGTAGACAACAACACCCAGGGAGGTATTACCGTCCTGTGGTAGTAGGTTGGTAGACAACAACCACCCAGGGAGGTACTACCATCCTGTGGTAGTAGGTTGGTAGACAACAACACCCAGGGAGGTATTACCGTCCTGTGGTAGTAGGTTGGTAGACAGCAACCACCCAGGGAGGCACTAACATCCTGTAGGAGAAGGTTGGTAGACAACTACCCAGGGAGGTACTACCATCCTGTGGTAGTAGGTTGGTAGAGAGCAACTACCCAGGGAGGTACTACCATCCTGTGGTAGTAGGTTGGTAGACAGCAACCACCCTGGGAGGTACTACCATCCTGTGGTAGTAGGTTGGTAGACATCAACCACCCAGGGAGGCACTAACATCCTGTGGGAGAAGGTTGGTAGACATCAACTACCCAGGGAGGTACTACCATCTTGTGGTAGTAGGTTGGTAGACAACACCCAGGGAGGTACTACCATCCTGTGGTAGTAGGTTGGTAGACAACACCCAGGGAGGTACTACCATCCTGTGGTAGTAGGTTGGTAGACAACACCCAAGGAGGTACTACCGTCCTGTGGTAGTAGGTTGGTAGACAGCAACCACCCAGGGAGGTACTACCATCCTGTGGTAGTAGGTAGGTAGACAGAAACCACCCAGGGAGGTACTACCATCCCTGTGGTAGTAGGTTGGTAGACAGCAACCACCCACGGAGGTTCTACCATCCTATGGTAGTAGGCTGGTAGACAACAACCACCCAGGGAGGTACTACCGTCCATCCAAGTGAGTGTAAAACGAAAGCCTGTAATTGTTTTACATGATGGTAGGATTCCTGTCTCATAAACCTGCAAGTTATCAGGTACATCTTGCTACTTCTACTTACACTTAGGTCACACTACACATACATGTACCACCATATATATACACACACCTCTGGGGTTTCTTCTATTTTCTTACTAGTTCTTGTTCTTGTTTATTCTTCCTCCGTAACCCATGCGTGTTGTAAGAGGCGACTAAAATGCCGGGAGCAAGGGGCTAGTGACCCCTTCTCCTGTATATATTACTAAATATAAAAGGAGAAAATTGTGTTTTTTCCTTTCGGGTTACCCTACCTCGGTGGGATACAGCCGGTGTGTTGAAAAGAAGAATTATCTGGTTAATCGTACAGCACGTTTATCTTTAAACATTTACATGTCCTCAATGACGTTTATTCATATTAAGAGTCAGATTTATTGTTGTGAAAAGAAAGAAATTTTAATCTTCTGGTGCGTCATTTTATACATACCAGAAACTACATCTATTAGCGACTGATTATTTGTTTCTTACCCATAAAGTACTCATTGATGCACACATAAATATGATAAGGCACCTAAATTACTGGGAACGGTTTAAGTCCCTTGATTTGTACTCCCTGGAACACAGGCGAGAGAGATACATGATAATATACACTTGGAAGGTCCTGGAGGGATTGGTAGCAAACTTACACGAAAATCACTCCATGTGAAAGCAAAAGACTCGGCAGGAGATGCAACATTCCCCCGATGAAAAGCCGGGGTGCCACTAGTACACTGAGAGACAACACAATAAGTGTCAGGGGCCCAAGACTGTTCAACTGCCTCCCATCATACATAAGGGGGATTACCAAGAAGGCACTGGACACCTAAAGTCAGTACCTGACCACCCGGGCTGTGGTTCGTACGTGAGTTTGCGTGCGCCCAGCAGTAACAGCCTGGTTGATCAGACCCTGGTCCACCACGAGGCCTGGTCTCAGACCGGGCCGCGGGGGCGTTGACCCCCTGAAACCCTCTCCAGGTAAACTCCGGATATACACTCCAGTGTATTCCATGTTTTTATCCTTATCTCTTGCACTATGCAGTCTGCTACCACTCTCTCTCTCTCTCTCTCTCTCTCTCTCTCTCTCTCTCTCTCTGCCTCAGTTCTGTTACTTTCTCAGATTACTCCATATTACAACCCAGGAGTCCCAAAGGCCTGTTATCCTGGGTGTAAAGGGAGCAAAATAAACAGCAGAAAAACTTTTGACTTGTATTATCCTTCACCAATTTTGAACAGAAGTATGTACACTATATACACTATGTACAACAATAGGTATTAGTGCACTCCACTGTAAGCAAGGCAGAATAGAAGCCACTAGAGAGCAGACCGTGCTTCAACCAGCTCTAGAATGGGAATGACAAGGGCTGATAGGTGAGTGGTACCCACATCACCTCTGCGATTGCCAAAACCATCTTCTCATTGGCTGGAACCTGAGTGCTGATTGAACGACGGGACCTCATCGTTAACCCTTAGCACCAGGTTCGCTGGTTTGGGGAGATAGCCTTTCAATGAGGGTGTGTACATGCTCCGAATATAGGTTACGTACTCTCTGCATGCCACACTCCAACAACTTTGTTGGACAGGACTTTAGAATCACATGTAGCTGTTATTTATGAAGTCCCTGCACTTGATTACGAGGATTTCGTGAATAACCGATACGCCCCTTCTCTTTCCTGATTATCATGTCACTTCTAACAGTATACAGGTTAATAGTATATGCCAGCAGTTTAACACTCCTGTTTGTCTTAAATATCGGGAGTACATTCACTGCTTTAAAGATTTCTGACAATTGTCCCATATCCATCGTAGATTTTAGAGGTTCAGAAATCCTGCTCCAACTCGCTAAATCTGTTGTGACACTCTCCTGTGTTCCAGTGTCTTTCGTGTTCCAGACTCTCAGAATTTTTTCACTTCGTTTTCTGTTGTGTGTACGGTGTCTAGTGCCTATTGGTGTACTCTTTCTGTGAATCTTTTCTGTTATCCTTGTTTCCACTTACATCCCTTTAAATATTTTGATTTATTCTGATTTATCATTTTTCTTGAACGTGTCTCAGTTTCCAGTCTTATTACCTGGATCTTTACTGATGTCTTTCTTCTGATGTGCTGTAGTTTTGGATCAAATCCGACTTTCACAGTCATGTTATTCTCAGATTCTCTCGGTTCTGCTTCTCATCATGAGATTCATTTCTATCTCTGCTCACTTTTGTTTTCTATCATTCGCTGTAAAAAGTTTTTCCAATCTCATACACCCTTTTTTTTTTTGGCATATTTTGTTGATCCGCGGGAACTTTTTACCTACTATGGTCTCTTATCCAGGGTAAAAATATCCTAGTAACGGAATTTTCAGACTGGATACTAAAATATTAAATTTTCTGATATTTCCTCAGTTTCATAAGAACATAAGAAAGAAGGAACACTGCAGCAGGCCTACTGACCCATGCGGAGCAGGTCCATGTCCCCCCCCCCGGATTAGCCCAATGATCCACCCAGTCTGGTCACCTCCACTCAAGGAGAACGGCACCAGACCCAGCAGCACAAACTTGTCAGGTCCAACTCACACGTTTTAGCCTGAATAACTGTACTCGGGAGTTTGTTCCACTCATCCACAACTCTATTACCAAACCAGTGCTTTCCTATATCCTTCCTGAATCTGAATTTTTCCAACTTGAAGCCATTGCTGCGAGTCCTGTCTTGGCTGGAAATTTTCAGCACGCTATTTACATCCCCTTTATTTATTCCTGTTTTCCATTTATACACCTTGATCATATTCCCCCTAATTCTACGTCTTTCGAGAGAGTGCAGATTCAGGGCCCTTAGTCTATCCTCATAGGGAAGATTTCTGATACATGGGATCAACTTTGTCATCCTCCTTTACGTTTTCCAACTGACAAAGCACGACATATCCTTGAAGGAGACAATGAGGACTCCCCAGTCTACTAGGATGATGTATGAGTGTTCCCACATGCTAGGCCAGGATTTTCCTGAATTCTACCAGTAATCCTTCATTATTTGTAAGCTTCCGTAGATGGTCACTGTACCAAACATCCAGACTAAGTTGTCCTCACTTGAGTATTAGCAATGTCATAACTAATGGCTTTCTCGGGTTGTGAATTGCTGTACTTAAGTAATGTAGTTTGGAGCAGGATCTAGCTCCTCTATATATTATTTACCACCATACTAGCAATTTTTAATAATAATAATAATAATAATAATAATAATAATAATAATAATAATAATACATTTACTACCAGTACATGTACAATGTATACAAGTTATTTATACAAGTACATGTACAAGGTATACAATTACATGTACAAGGTATACAAGTACATGTACAAGGTATACAATTACATGTACAAGGTATACAAGTACATGTACAAGGTATACAAGTACATGTACAAGGTACACAAGTACATGTACAAGGTATACAAGTACATGTACAAGGTATACAAGTACATGTACAAGGTATACAGATCATAGCTGACATCAGTGACATACTACTATATAGAAAGTTGCTTGTTATGCTGAGCATTTCCCGCAAATTAGGTCAATTTTGTCCCAGGATGCCACCCACACCAGTCCACTAACACCCAGTATGCCACCCACACCAGTCCACTAACACCCAGGATGCCACCCACACCAGTCCACTAACACCCAGGATGCCACCCACACCAGTCCACTAACACCCAGGATGCCACCCACACCAGTCCACTAACACCCAGGATGCCACCCACACCAGTCCACTACCACCCAGGATGCCACCCACACCAGTCCACTAACACCCAGGATGCCACCCACACCAGTCCACTAACACCCAGGATGCCACCCACACCAGTCCACTAACACCCAGGATGCCACCCACACCAGTCCACTAACACCCAGGATGCCACCCACACCAGTCCACTAACACCCAGGATGCCACCCACACCAGTCCACTAACACCCAGGATGCCACCCACACCAGTCCACTAACACCCAGAATGCCACCCACACCAGTCCACTAACACCCAGGATGCCACCCACACCAGTCCACTAACACCCAGGATGCCACCCACACCAGTCCACTAACACCCACGATGCCACCCACACCAGTCCACTAACACCCAGGATGCCACCCACACCAGTCCACTAACACCCAGGATGCCACCCACACCAGTCCACTAACACTCAGGATGCCACCCACACCAGTCCACTAACACCCAGGTACCCACTGTACTGATGGGTGAACATAGACACCCGATGTAAGGAAACACGTCCAAACTTAGACCCTCGACGTGGGAAGCGACAGCTATACCCACCAGGCCACGGGGCACCGTAAGGTTGACTCTTAGGAATGCAATAATCTATGTAGGATTACCGACGTTGCCACAGAAAAATATGACATTAGTTGCACCTATGTCCTTTTACCTAACACTCTTAGGCCTCTCCAATAAATATGTGATTATTACCAACATTATTACGTTCACGTAACTATGTAGTGGACTGTGTGTGGCCCGGTGGCCTGGTGGCCTGGTGGCCCGGTGGCCTGGTGGCTAAAGCTCCCGCTTCACACACGGAGGGCCCGGGTTCAATTCCCGGCGGGGGGAAACATTTCGACACGTTTCCTTACACCTGTTGTCCTGTTCACCTAGCAGCAAATAGGTACCTGGGTGTTAGTCGACTGGTGTGGGTGGCATCCTGGGGGACAAGATTAAGGACCACAATGGAAATAAGTTAGACAGTCCTCGATGACGCACTGACTTTCTTGGGTTATCCTGGGTGGCTAACCCTCCGGGGTTAAAAATCCGAACGAAATCTTATCTTATCAGACTAACTAGGCAGTCCAGTGAATATTTGTTCAATTATCTACCTGGAGATACCTGGAGAGAGTTCCGGGGGTCAACGCCCCCGCGGCCCGGTTATTTATTTTATTATTATACAATTATCGCATTATATTTTATTCTCACTTGACGTGTAATAATGTTAAATATTTTATTTAATTAATATTTCTTCCTATTATCCTCCGTTCCTGCTGAGTCTTCCTTCCCTAATTCTCATTTTCCTCTTCCAGTTTTTTGAGTTTTCTTCAGCCATGACTCATGAAATCGTCATGACACGATTACAAATAAATCATACCACGGGTGGGGTTAGAACCCGCGATCAGATTGTCATAAAACTCCAGACCGACGCCTTAGCCACTGGACCAGCTAGCCACAGCTGGTCCAGTGGCTAACGCGACGGTCTGGAGTTTGAAGACTCTCTGATCGTGGGTTCTAACCCCACCCGTGGTATGGTTCATTTTCTTCGGCCATTTTAGTCCTTTTTCCTAGCTATATTACGTCCAGTTTCCTACCAAAAGAAACTGAAGGCTGTTTCACACTCCTCATCCAGTCTTGTTTGTATTCAGACAAGTATTGAGGACATGTCAGGCCACCAACCTTCAGTTCCTGTTCTACTCTGATTTACCATATTGCACTCGTTATTGTCTTATTGCATTCGTTATTGCCTTATTGTACTCGTTATTGTCTTATTGCACTCGTTATTGCCTTGTTATTGCATTCGTTATTGTCTTGTTATTGCACTCGTTATTGCCTTGTTATTGCATTCGTTATTGTCTTGTTATTGCACTCGTTATTGCCTTATTGCATTCGTTATTGTCTTGTTATTGCACTCGTTATTGCCTTATTATTGCATTTGTTGCCTTGTTATTGCATTTATTGCCTTGTTATTGCACTCGTTGTCTTGTTATTGCACTCGTTATTGCCTTGTTATTGCATTTGTTATTGCCTTGTTATTGCATTCGTTGCCTTGTTATTGCATTCGTTATTGCCTTGTTATTGCACCCGTTATTGCCTTATTGCATTTATTGCCTTGTTATTGCATTTGTTATTGCCTTGTTATTGCACTCGTTGTCTTATTGGATTTGTTATTGCCTTGTTATTGCATTCGTTGCCTTGTTATTGCACTCGTTATTGCCTTGTTATTGCATTCGTTATTGCCTTGTTATTGCACTCGTTATTGCCTTGTTATTGCACTCGTTATTGCCTTGTTATTGCACTCGTTATTGCACTCGTTATTGCCTTGTTAATAGTGCCATATGAGTATACTCACCTAATTTCGGTTGCAGGGGTCGAGTCGTAGCTCCTGGCCCCACCTCTTCACTGGTGTGTGTGTGTATGCACTCACCTAGCTGTGGTTGCAGGAGTCGAGTCATAGCTCCTGGCCCCGCCTCTTTACTGGTCGCTACTAGGTCACTCTCTCTGAACCGTGAGCTTTATCATACCTCTGCTTAAAGCTATGTGCACTTCCTAGCAGAGTTTACTGCCAGAGGGGAATCATAGGCCTGTCCCGTGTGGAAAAATAATAATATTGAACTTTGTGTCAGAGGAAAGAAAGTCTCCCTGAAAGCATTGAGTATACATAGTGTATAGTGTATACTACAGTGGCTCCCTAGTATATTGATGATAAAGGCTAAAGTGTCATTTGAAAACAGGTGATTTTGTAAATGAAGTGATAAGCCTATAGAGGCAGGTGCCAGAAGTCGCCAGAAACTTACCACAGGTCAGCTGTTTTTAATAATCTTCCTGGCCTGCTAGTGTACTCGCATATAATCTAGTGATACCAGTGAATAGCAGAATACAGTGTTGTAGTAGCAACTAACCAGTATTATAATGGTACTTAGTGAAGTGGAGTGACTTTCATTAGTTTCTTTTTCTTGAAATACCAGACGTTACTGTGAATTTCATATAACCTGTATTATTATTATTATAATCAAAAAGAAGCGCTAAGCCACAAGGGCTATACAGCGCTGCAGGGTAGGGAAGGAAGCAAGGGAATTGGATGGCAGGAGGGAGGGGGGATGATCAGCAGGTTACAGAAAACAGCGGGGCAGGGGATAGTACGGGGGTAGAGGGTAGCAAGAGATACAAGTAGAAAGGGCTGAAAGTATCAGAATTTGTGAAGTAAGTCAGTCGTTGTCAAAAAGTCAATAAGAGAGTCCGGATGAAAGGTGGGTCCATCAGCGAGAAGGGAAGGTAAAGAGAGAGCAGCGGGGCGAAGACGACGACAGAGGTAAATTCTGCGTGCTCGTTGATAAAGTGGGCAGTCCAACAGAATGTGGCTGACTGATAATGGAGCTTGGCAATTCTCACAGAGAGGAGCAAGACGCCTCTCCATGAGATATCCATGAGTAAGACGAGTATGGCCAATGCGAAGACGGGAGAGAGTAGTCTCCCAACCTCGACACTGGTGATAAGAAGACGGCCAGTAACCTATACTCGGTTTAATAGACTGAAGTTTGTTGCCGAGCATAGTAGACCAACGTTGTTGCCAACGGGTGTGAAGGTGGGAAGATATTACAGCAAAATAGTCCGTACATGGAATACCTCTGTAAGAAACTGGTAGGTCATGTACTGCTGACCGCGCAGCAGTGTCTGCCTGTTCATTGCCCTGTACGTCAACATGACCAGGGACCCAACAAAAAACAATATCTTTATGCTTAGTAAAGATGCGGCGTAGCCAAAGTTGGATACGGAGGACTAAGGGGTGAGGTGTATCAAATTTTTGTATAGCCTGTAAAGCACTAAGGGAGTCTGAGACAACCACAAATGATGACACAGGCATAGATGCAATACGGATAAGTGCTGTAAGGATGGCATATAATTCAGCAGTAAAAATACTAGCTGAAGATAGTAAATGCCCTTGTACGACGCTGTCCGGAAACACTGCTGCGAATCCTACGCCGTCAGAAGACTTAGAGCCATCTGTGTACACAGCAATGGCATGAGAATGAGAGTGAAAGTGGTCAAGAAAAAGAGAGCGGGAAGCGACCGTAGACAGTTGGGCTTTCGAGCAAGGGAGGGAGAAAGAACAGACTCGAACAGCTGGGACCTCCCAGGGGGGTAGGGAAAAGTGAGATGCTACATGTACATAGAAAGGTGGTAGTTGAAGAGAAGACAAGAGCGAATGAAGGCGAAGAGAGAAGGGACGGAGTAAGCAGGGGCGGCGAACAAATAAAGAATGTCTACTAATATCAGTGACCATTCTATAAATGGAAGGATTGCGGAGATCATGAGAGCGTACATAGTAGCGCAGGCAATGGGCATCACGGCGATCGGATAAGGATGGAACGTTCGCTTCTGCATAGAGGCTTTCGACAGGGGAAGAGCGAAAAGCACCAAGGCATAAACGTAATCCTTGGTGATGAATGGGGTTAAGGCTAGAGAGAGTAGCAGGAGATGCCGCTGAATAGATCTGGTCACCATAATCAAGTTTCGATAAAATAAGGGTGGAATGTAGGTGAAGGAGGGTTCGACGATCAGCTCCCCACGAAAGATGAGCAAGGGTTTTAAGAAGGTTCAGCCGGCTGTGACAAGTTGCCTTCAGAGAGGTAATGTGAGGTTTCCAGGATAACCTACGATCAAAGAGGAGGCCCAGAAACTTGACTGTATCACGTTCAGGGATACGTGAGCCATAGAGGTACAAAGGATGATCAGAGATGACAGAGCGTCTAGTGAAAGTGATTTGGTGGGTTTTAGTGCTGGAAAATTTAAACCCATGTGTGGTGGCCCAATTGGAAACACGGTCGACTGCATGCTGGAGAGAAACTGTAAGGAGGTGACAGTCAGCGCCTGCACAGGCAATAGCAAAGTCATCAACATAGAGTGATGACCAAATATTTGATGGAAGACTAGAGGCCAAATCATTAATAGCAAGGAGAAAAAGTGTTGTGCTCAGAACACATCCCTGGGGGACACCTTCAGCTTGGACAAAGTCCGGGGAGAGCACATTATTAACCCGAACACGGAAATGCCTGTCAGTTAAAAAGTTCTTAAGGAAGGATGGTAGATTGCCTCGAAGGCCTAAGGAGTGGGCTTGGGCTAAAATATTATACCTCCAAGTTGTGTCATATGCCTTCTCAAGGTCAAAAAATATGGCAATAACTGAGTGGTTATTCGCAAAGGCATTACGAACATACGTATCCAAGCGCAGTAAGGGGTCTATGGTAGAACGTCCCTTACGAAAGCCATATTGACGAGTGGAGAGACTGTTGTGTGTCTCTAAATACCACACTAAACGTCTATTTACTAGACGTTCCATTACTTTGCAAACTGCACTGGTAAGAGCAATGGGACGATAGTGGGAGGTTTCATGTCCCGTAGTGCCTGGTTTGCGGAAAGGGAGAACAATGGCGGATTTCCACAGCTGTGGAAGAACTCCTTGTGACCAAATAAGATTGTAAAGGTGTAATAGGACTGCAAGGGCTGACTGATGTAAATGTTGTAGCATACGAATATGAATGTCGTCGGGCCCAGCTGCCGATGATCGACAAGCTGAGAGTGTTGCCTCCAGTTCTTGAAGTGTAAAAGGCACATTATACTGTTCTTCTCTGAGAGAAGAAAAGTCCAAGGGTGCTAACTCTCTGGCAGACTTTGAGGAAAGAAATGAGGGGCATAGATGGAGTCCCTGAGAAATACGGACCAGATGATTGCCAATTTCATTGGCAACATCTAGTGGGTTTGCTATATCAACACCGGCAACCCGCAGAACAGGAGCCGGGTCAGGAGAATATTTACCACTCAGTTTTCGTACTTTTTTCCAGACTGCACTCATAGAGGAAGCAGAGGTGATGGTGGAGACATAATCTCGCCAGCAAGTGCGTTTAGCGTCACGGATGACACGGCGAGCGATCGCACGCTTCTGTTTAAAATCAAGGAGTCGCTCTGTGGTTCTATTGTACCGGTACCTGCCCCATGCAGCGCGTTTCAAACGTACTGCACGAGCACAAGCAGGAGACCACCAAGGCACGCATTTCTGAGAATGCCTGCCCGAAGTTTGGGGTATAGAATGAGAAGCTGCGGTGAAAACGGAGGACGAGAAGAGGTGTAAAAGCTCATCGATGGAGGACGAAGAAGGAACCTCTTTAAAAACAGTCAGGTGTGAGTAAAGGTTCCAATTTGCCCGATTAAATTGCCAGCGTGGGGTGCGAAGAGGTGGCGAATATGAAGGGGAAGTAAGAATGATTGGGAAATGATCACTGTCATGTAAGTCCGGGAGAACAGACCAAGTAAAGTCTAATGCGGCGGAGGAAGAGCAAACTGAGAGATCGATGCAAGAGAGAGTATGAGTCCGAGGATCAAAATGGGTGTGAGTACCTGTATTTAAAACATGGAGGGGGTGGGTGGCAAGAAAAGCCTCTAACTGAATTCCACGGGAATCACAGTGAGACCCTCCCCAGAGGAAATGGTGGGCATTAAAATCACCAAGTAACAGAATCGGTGGCGGTAATGACGAAACAAGGAAGGCAAAATCCGGAATAGATAATGCCCGAGAAGGAGAGAGATATAAAGAACAGAGCGTATACCACCTATGTAAGTGGATACGGGCTGCTGTGTAATGCAGCGAAGTATGAACAAATAGCTGATGGTACGGAATATCAGTGCGGAGAAGAAGGGCACTTTCATTAAAGGTCCCATCAGGAAAAGGATCTGAAGAATACAATAAATTATAGCCTGAGATGTGAGAAATAACAGCAG
This sequence comes from Cherax quadricarinatus, assembly GCF_038502225.1. Taxonomy (NCBI): domain Eukaryota; kingdom Metazoa; phylum Arthropoda; class Malacostraca; order Decapoda; family Parastacidae; genus Cherax; species Cherax quadricarinatus. The sequence goes on from NC_091387.1 coordinate 11,629,532, forward strand.
AGTGTAATTTTGGTTCCTGTAAGCAAACACCAACAGGGGCAAACTGGGAGAGTAACATCTGAAGCTCACCCCGATTACCCCTGAGGCCGCGTATATTCCACTGTAAAAAGGCCATGATTGGCAATGATAAAGATACTTGAAATCCGCAGGTAAGGGTTCCTACGGACTAGAAGGGTTAGAAAAGTCCACATGCGGAGGCAGTGGAAAATGTTCATGCAGCGAAGGAACGGTGCGCTGTGAAGAAAGGAGTTGCGCAGATGGAGCAGAGGAGAGAGGAAGAGCGGAAGGTGGATCAGTGTCCATTGATGGTTTGGTCTCTGCAATATATTCAGAGATTGCTTCAAGTGTTTCGGAATTCAGAGATGTCGTATGGGAGACAATATTGGGAATGGTAGGGGGAGGATGAGTAAAGATTGGAACTGTATTGGACTGTACCAAGGTAGGGGGGGGCGAAAGGGTGGAGGGAACTGGAGAAGCGTGGCAGGGGACAGAAGAGACAGGAACCTGGGAGGTGGCAGAAGAGGAAGAAACTTGGGAGGGAACAGGGGAGGAAGGTACATTACGAGGAGGAGGGTGAACCTCTGCACTTGTAACTGAGCCAGTGAGAGGGGAAGAACTAGGGACAGAGACAGGGAGGGTAAAATGAGGAGGTGGAAGATGGGTAGGAGGTGTTACCGGACCTTTTTTTGACTTTTGAGAAGTAGAGGGACGATTGGGAAGAGGTGTCGTACGAGGTCTCGTCGATACTGAGGCTTGTAAGAGAGAACTCGAAGAAGCGAGATTAGACTGAGGCGTTGAAGTAGGGACGTCTGAGCCGAGGACAGCAAAAGGATTAGATACAGGAGTGATTATGGGAGAGGTAACCACAGAGGTGGGTGTAGAAGATGGGATACCAGAAGTGGGGGGACGTTTTGAAACACGGGAATAAGAAACACGTGGGAGTCTCCCTTGGAGGCGGAGATGAGAAACTGCCATGGCATAAGGGAGACCTTCTGTCTCTTTGAGGTAACGGATTTCCCGCTCGTTTAAATAGACCTGACAACGGCGAGAGTACGAAGGGTGAGCCTCATGACAGTTAAGGCAAGAGGGAGATCGATTGCAAGACGTATTAGAATGGTCATCGGCACCACAGACTGGGCATTCGGCGATAGATCTGCAATATTTCGCTGGATGGCCAAATCGCCAGCAATTTCTACACTGTTGTGGTGTAGGGATCACCTTTCGAACTTGTAACCGATGTCCTGCTATATAAACGGAGGATGGGAGTTCTCGGCTGTCAAAAGTTAAACGAGCCACATTGCTAGGGTATCGTCTCCGCCCACGGGCAGGAAGAACGTAAGTGTCTACCTTGAGGATTGGGAGATCTTGGAGTTCCAGCTGTTCTAGAATGTCGGTGCCACATGTCTGGAAATTTTGTTGAACTATGGTATGGGGCAGAATAACGGTACCACTACAAGAATTGAGGGAATGATGTTTTTCAAGGGTGACAGGAACAGTATCTATATGGGTAAGACGAGAGAGCTCACGAGCCTGGGTAGCATTCTGTACGGTAATGATGCGCGTACCGCTCTTAAGAGCATGAAAAGAAATATCTTTACCAACATGGCGTAGGAGTGCCTTGCCAATACTATGGTCAGAAAGATAGGCAGTAGAGGAAGTTGGTCGTAAAGTGAAGAATTTAGTCCACTGTTCAGTCTGAAACTGAGCGTGGAAAGGTAGTGAAGGACGTGTCGATCGTTTCTGAGAAGAACGAGAAGGTGAAGGTGGAGAAGTATCATCAGCAGGTAATTGTCGTTGACGTTTAGGCGTGGGACCAGAGTTGGTCCGACGTGGAATGGGTCGGCGATTTGAAAATTGCCGCACCGTAGAGGGAGAGGCCGGAAGCATAGTCAGAGGAGAGCGAAGGTCTGATAAATCGAAGGAGTCAGTCGAGGCCTCAGTACCTGAAGCGGGTGAGGAAACAGCACCGGCAATAGGTACAGAGGCATGAGGAATGTCTGAAGAGTGGTCCAAAGACGAGGCGGGGTCAGAACGGGGTGCGGTATCAAGAAGGGGCCCGGGGGTACCAGGTTCATGGACTAGGGCTGCCATGGTTAGGTTACTTCTTTCTTTTTGTTTTTAAGAAAAAAAAAGAAAGAAGAAAAGAAAATAAAAATAAAAAAAAGAAAAAAAAAGGGGGGACCGGGGAGGGATAGTTCCTAGGAGGGATGAAAGGGCCAGAAATCTCCCTCCGCGCCCAAGAGGACTCGACACCGCTAGTAGCGCAGATGCAGCATGGAACCCGTGCCATACCCTACCCTTCATGCCAGTAAACCAGCAATCTGGGATAGCAACCTCACATCTGCCGAGCTACCTCGGTGGACAAAAGAGAGGGCGGCCGGATATCCGCCACAAAGCATACCTCCTTCAGCCACCACCCCCGGAATCCGAAAGGTGGCTTCCAGAGCTACACCCGTCGCCCAAAAGACACCCAAAGCTACTCCGGGATACCGGAGAGGGATCGGGACATCCCTAGGCAATCCAGATTCCACGGCAAACTACGCCACCGCCAAGAAACCTCAACGGAATGGGATGGACCCCGGTGTCCTTTCTCCTACCTAGGAACTAGCGCGCCTGTGGGAGAAATCCCAAAGGACAAAAAGAGGAAGGGCAAAAGGGAGGAGTGGGGAGGAGGAGGAGGAAAGGAAAAAGGGGAGGATGGGGAGGATGGGATAGGGGAGGGGAGATTGGGGGGTAATTAGGTTCGGTCTGAGGAAGAAGACCGATAGGTCTAATTCCTCAGACCAAGAGCCTCTTCACCACGCCAAGGAGCCCCCCTTGAAGAGGCATATAACCTGTAGTTACCAGCGGTCGCAATATACACAACGAGAAGCAATTATTACTACAGAAAAAGCGCCCTTCCTCCAAAATTTGCACCAGTCAACTATAGTGATAATATAGCATTTATTGTGGTGGAGACGGAAAAAAAAAAAAATAGAGAAGCTAGATACAGCGATTGATAAACAAAGGTGGAGGCTCGACCGTTCGTCATTGTAGGAGTGCCAGCAGTCACCGGCTCTTCAACACGCAAGTTATACTTTTGTATCAATCAAATCACATATTACTCGGGTAGATAATTTCCAGTAGATCCTTCATGTGTTAGCTCAAATCACCGACCAGTATGGTTTAAATAAGTGACCCACTGATCAGATCAGATAGACTGGTCCGAACCCTTGACTGGTCCGAACCCTTGACTGGTCCGAACCCTGGACTGGTTTCAAACGGTTTCGTTGTGCACCACCTAGCAGGTTATTAATAGAATATTCAAGAGGTTGCTAGTAGAATTGCAGTAAATAAACCATTCAAATCATTATGAAGCTGTGTGTAGTCTGTGGTCAGTCAAACAAACGGGCTTCCACATGCATAAATTGTCATTTCTGTGGAAATTGGTGTCACGCCCCTTGTGCAGATATCCAAGAACTAGCTACAAGCAGTATTAAAACAGGGAAGTGTTTTTGGGTATGCCCAAATGAGATAAATCTGTGGACTAAAATCACAAGGGTATTAAAAGAGGTCAACATCAAAGCTGCTTTCATAGAAAACCTGGAAGCTTTCTACAACAGATGGGAACATAAAAAGTCCGGGCTGAATGGTACTGCCCTTGATACTGGCCATGTAGTCAGAAACTGTAAGGCTGGAGATGATGTCCTGGTAGTCAGTAAATGGGGGGCTGATAGTGCTGTCCTGGGAGACAGTAATGGGGAAGCTGGAGGTGCTGTCCTGGGAGACAGTAATGGTGAAGCTGGAGGTGCTGTCCTGGGAGACAGTAATGGTGAAGCTGGAGATGCTGTCCTGGGAGACAGTAATGGGGAAGCTGGAGATGCTGTCCTGGGAGACAGTAATGGTGAAGCTGGAGATTTTGTCCAGGTAGTCGGGAACTATATGCAGGAAGGAATACATATGAATGACCGCATAGGGGACAGGAGCCATAGTAGGGAAACAAGTGTAGTCAAAGATAAGATAAAACCAATATTGCAAACTAGAAATACCGCAGGAAATAGCAAACAAGAGGACTCCACTAGCAATAGTGAGGATATATTACCAAAAACAAATGGTGGGAGCTCCATTGTTGGTGCTAGGGAGGATAGAAGTAAGACAGGGAAACATGCACCAACAGGGAATACAGTCACAGAAACCCAAGGCAAACGGAAACCAAGCCTGTGCACATACTATGCACTCGGTATCTGCTGGCATGGGAAATCTGGAAAAACAGATGGGACGTGCAACTATGACCACCCTAGGAAATGCCATGCCCATATGACAACAGGAAAATGCAAACTCCCTTCCTGTAAGCTTTTTCACCCTGAACTGTGTACCTCTTCAGTACAGGAAAGACTGTGCTATAACTTAAATTGCCAGGCATACCATCTAAAGGGGACAAAAAGATACAAAACATCCAGGCCATGGGAAAACCTGGGTAGCCACAGCCACTCAAGAGGGAGAGGTTTTTTAGTGCCAGGAAGGAAAAAAAACTGGCAGGAAATGGCAGAAATCGTACACCAAATCCAGTCATTCCTGGAGTGGAACCACAGTCGATGGCCTCCACTCCAAACCAACAGATACAGATACTAATGCCGGAAAAAAAATCCCCCCCCAGTACCAACAATACCACCAGTCCGATAACATTCTTCTTTGCAAATATACAGGGTCTAAAGCCAGCAACAAACAACAAAATACCTTTCATCCGTGGACTGCTTGCAGAGGCAAAGGCAATGTTCGCGGCTTTCACTGAGACCCACATAAAGGATCACTTAGACAACGAAATATGGATCCCAGGATACAACCTATACAGATGTGACAGAGTGAACAGGCAAAAGGGGGGGGTTGGCCTGTACATTGCAGAGTCACTTGTTTGCACAGAACTGCTAAATGCCTCAAATGATGTAGTGGAAGTTTTAGCAGTAAAGGTCGAGAACCAAAACCTAGTCATTGTGATAGTCTACAAGCCTCCGGATGCAACATCCCAGCAATTCCAGGAACAGCTGTTAAAAATTGACCACTGTCTGGAAAACCTTCCAGCTCCTGCACCCAACATCTTGCTCCTGGGGGATTTCAACTTAAGGCACCTAAAATGGAGGAATATAGCAAATAATATTGTTGCAGTAATAACACCAGGAGGCAGCTCTGATGAAAACTCACACTCACGCGAGCTTTTAAATCTCTGCACAAAATTCAATTTAAACCAGCAAATAATAGAGCCTACTAGACTGGAGAATACACTAGACCTCATCTTCACTAACAATGATGATCTGATAAGAAATATCACCATATCAAAAACAATATACTCAGATCACAACATAATTGAGGTTCAGTCATGTATGCGCGGAGCCCCAGACCGACATAATGAGATTAGTCACGAGGGAGCATTCACCAAATTCAACTTCAATAACAAAAACATAAAGTGGGACCAAGTAAACCAAGTCCTAACCGATATAAGCTGGGAAGATATACTAAGCAACACAGACCCCAACTTATGCCTAGAACAGATTAACTCGGTAGCACTCGATGTATGCACAAGGCTTATTCCTCTAAGAAAAAGGAGGAGTAGATGTAAAACAGAAAGAGACAGGCGCTCCCTTTACAGGCGACGGAAAAGAATAACAGAGCGGCTAAAAGAGGTCAATATATCTGAAATGCGTAGGGAGACACTGGTCAGAGAAATAGCAAGCATCGAACTTAAGCTAAAAGAATCCTTTAGGAGTCAGGAATCGCGGGAAGAACTAAAAGCCATAAATGAAATCGAAAGA
>NC_091387.1:11640317-11642817 GCF_038502225.1 Cherax quadricarinatus
TTTCCATACCTCAGGGAGTTGCCCAGTTTCAAATGATATGTTGAAGATCTTTGTTAATGGCTCACACAATATCTCTGCTCCCTCTTTAAGGACCCATGGAGAGATGTTGTCTGGTCCCACCGCCTTTGAGGTGTCAAGTTCGCATAGCAGCTTCTTCACCTCCTCCTTGGTTATATGTACCTCATCCAGCACTTGCTGGTGTGCCCCCCTGTTCTGATTTCTTGGAGTCCTACTGGTTTCCACTGTAAATACCTCTTTAAATCTTGTGTTGAGCTCCTGACATACCTCTCGGTCGTTTCTTGTGAATTCCCCATCACCCTTCCTCAGTCTGATTACCTGGTCCTTGACTGTTGTTTTCCTCCTGATGTGGCTGTACAACAGCTTCGGGTCAGTCTTTACTTTTGATGCTATGTCATTTTCATATTGTCTCTGAGCCTCCCTTCTTATCTGTGCATATTCGTTTCTGGCTCTTCGGCTTTCTTTATTTTCCTGAGTTCTCTGTCTTCTGTACCTTTTCCATTCTCTAGTACACCTAGTTTTTGCCTCCCTACACCTTTGGGTGAACCAAGGACTCGTTCTGTTCTTCCCATTATTTCTGTTTCCCTTGGGAACAAACCTCTCCTCTGCCTCCTTGCATTTTGTTGCTACATAGTCCATCATTTCTTGTACTGGTTTTCCTGTCAGTTCCCTCTCCCACTGAATGTCTTGAAGGAAGTTCCTCATGCCTGAGTAGTTCCCCCTTTTGTAGTTTGGTTTTTCCCAGCCTATTCCTGCTACTCTCTCCACTTGGAGCTCAACTATGTAGTCGAAGCACAGAACCACATGATCACTAGCTCCCAGGGGCCTTTCATACATGATACCCTCGATGTCCGAACTACTCATGGTGAATACAAGGTCCAACCTTGCTGGTTCATCCTCTCCTCTCTCTCTGGTAGTGTCTCTAACATGTTGATGCATGAGGTTCTCCAGTACCACATCCATCATCTTGGCTCTCCATGTTTCGGGACCCCCATGGGGCTCCAGGTTTTCCCAGTCAATCTCCTTGTGATTGAAATCACCCATAACTATGTATGTGTGTTTGTGTGTGTGTGTGTGTATGTGTGTGTGTGTGTGTGTGTGTGTGTGTGTGTGTGTGTGTGTGTGTGTGTATATGTGTCTGTGTGTGTGTGTGTGTGTGTGTGTGTATGTGTGTGCACTCACCTAGTTGAGGTTGCGGGGGTCGAGTCCAAGCTCCTGGCCCCGCCTCTTCACTGATCGCTACTAGGTCACTCTCCCTGAGCCGTGAGCTTTATCATACCTCTGCTTAAAGCTATGTATGGATCCTGCCTCCACTACATCGCTTCCCAAACTATTCCACTTACTGACTAATCTGTGGCTGAAGAAATACTTCCTAACATCCCTGTGATTCATCTGTGTCTTCAGCTTCCAACTGTGTCCCCTTGTTACTGTGTCCAATCTCTGGAACATCCTGTCTTTGTCCACCTTGTCAATTCCTCTCAGTATTTTGTATGTCGTTATCATGTCCCCCCTATCTCTCCTGTCCTCCAGTGTCGTCAGGTTGATTTCCCTTAACCTCTCCTCGTAGGACATACCTCTTAGCTCTGGGACTAGTCTTGTTGCAAACCTTTGCACTTTCTCTAGTTTCTTTACGTGCTTGGCTAGGTGTGGGTTCCAAACTGGTGCCGCATACTCCAATATGGGCCTAACGTACACGGTGTACAGGGTCCTGAATGATTCCTTATTAAGATGTCGGAATGCTGTTCTAAGGTTTGCTAGGCGCCCATATGCTGCAGCAGTTATTTGGTTGATGTGCGCTTCAGGAGATGTGCCTGGTGTTATACTCACCCCAAGACCTTTTTCCTTGAGTGAGGTATGTAGTCTCTGGCCCCCTAGACTACTCCGTCTGCGGTCTTCTTTGCCCTTCCCCAATCTTCATGACTTTGCACTTGGTGGGATTGAACTCCAGGAGCCAATTGCTGGACCAGGTCTGCAGCTTGTCCAGATCCCTTTGTAGTTCTGCCTGGTCTTCGATCGAGTGAATTCTTCTCATCAACTTCACGTCATCTGCAAACAGGGACACCTCAGAGTCTATTCCTTCCGTCATGTCGTTCACAAATACCAGAAACAGCACTGGTCCTAGGACTGACCCCTGTGGGACCCCGCTGGTCACAGGTGCCCACTCTGACACCTCGCCACGTACCATGACTCGCTGCTGTCTTCCTGTCAAGTATTCCCTGATTCATTGTAGTGCCTTCCCTGTTATCCCTGCTTGGTCCTCCAGTTTTTGCACCAATCTCTTGTGTGGAACTGTGTCAAACGCCTTCTTGCAGTCCAAGAAAATGCAATCCACCCACCCCTCTCTCTCTTGTCTTACTGCTGTCACCATGTCATAGAACTCCAGTATGTTTGTGACACAGGATTTCCCGTCCCTGAAACCATGTTGGCTGCTGTTGATGAGATCGTTCCTTTCTAGGTGTTCCACCACTCTTATCCTGATAAT